>NW_027362764.1:310341947-310434447 GCF_046119375.1 Phyllobates terribilis
ACTGGCCTCCTTCCACCCCTTAATAGCCAGCCATCTCACACCTTATTTCCCCGTCACCCAGAACAGCTCAATGAGTTGTTATGGAGGAGGGGGAAAAGGGTAATTATAGTCACCGGTAGTCACCGGTAAATATAATTATTTTACATAGCAAAGCAATATAGCTTTAAATGCTATGATTTAAAAAAAAAAAAAAAAAAAAAAAAAACTGGCCTCCATCCACCCCTTAATAGCCAGCCATCTCACACCTTATTTCCCCGTCACCCAGAACAGCTCAATGAGTTGTTATGGAGGAGGGGGAAAAGTGTAATTATAGTCACCGGTTGTCACCGGTAAATATAACTAGAATATTTCTTGTCTCTTATGTACGATATACATAGCGTAACACTATACATATAGTATCATAAGGTTGTGACTGTCAGGGGCATGTAGTGTGCATGATATTCCCAGGCACATCATAATGCCACACAGAAAAGTCCCTACTGGGCACTTACCTCCCTTACCTCATCCATCTTTGTGGCCATCCTTTTGAACAGGGATACCTTCGGTGTTCTTCTGGGGTCCTGATCCTGGCTTGAGTCCTGACATGCTTATTTCTTGATGTCCAGGTCCTTCTTGTCCATCCGGATCTTCTTAATTTTGATGTTCTTCTTGGGGCTTAGGCAGACAGCTTGCTCTCATGGTGTTAAAGAGCTGGTGGATGGTTTGGGGTTTTCCAGCTGATTTTGGTAAATGAAAACCCCGTAAATAAGGCCTGGTGGTCTGCTGAGAGGGCTGAGTTGTTCGCCTCTGCAGCTTCCAGAATTTGGAGATTGAATGGTCTGGAGCTGCGCTGGATGTTACTTGGCTATAAGAGAAAAAGAAAACACAAGAAGGTTATTACATGAGAACAGCATGTAGTAAAGTTCAGGAAAGCTGCAGGCCCTCTGCAAACTGCATGTCAGTCAATGATCAGCAGATTTTGTCACTGACGATTATTTAACATGTATGGGGGCTTCCCATCTCTCCACTGACAAATCTGACCTCAGATTCATTACTTAATTCATTATTAAGACCAGCCCCCTTCACTATTATTAGTAACATCACGAATTTGGAAAAGAGATTAAAGCTATGTGAAATATGTCTATGAGTCTGTATAAAACATCTCCTCTAATACTTACTGGCACAGGAACATGTGGGGGACACATTCTAAGGGATTCCACCGAGTCCCAGTCAATACGCTGGAAAAACCTATGGGCTCTGATGTTGCCATTGACTCCGAGACGCCTGGCAGGATCTTCCCGGAGGAGCTACAAAAGAAGAAAAAATAAATTAATTAATATAACAGCTTCATAAATAAAATAAAATAAAAAATAATAAAAAACAATATTTTTTTTAAAAAAAGCTATATATTAGTGTTTTTATTCTGAAATTTACAATAATACATGACACGTAATATATACCACTGACCTTTTTAATGATGTTCTTCGCCTCCTTGCTGGAAGCGTTGAATAGTCCTCGATGGTATTTGGACCTGCTGGTAATCATGATGTTCAAAATGATGCCAAATGCATACCAGTCTACCCCAGCATTGTACTCCTCCGCAGCCAGCATCTCAGGAGCCATGAAGCCTGGTGTCCCAGCGTATTCGGTGGCTGTCCGGTCTCCATAGATGTTCTCAACTGCCAGACCGAAGTCGGCAATCTTTATATGGCCCGTCGCAGCCACCAAGATGTTAGAAGGCTTGAGGTCTCTGTGAAGAAGAAGACAAATGGATTCTTATCAGTGTCTGCTCTATAATTCTCAGTAATGCTGAGTATAGCTATAGGCATCACTGGTGGTGGAGGATTAGATGTATTTCTAGTTACCGGTGGATGATGCCCTTAGAATGCAGGTGTTGAATTCCACACACAAGTTCCGCGGCGTAGAATCTGGCCGAAAGAGAAGAGGAGAGAATAGTATTTAGTGGAAGAGAAACTCAGAAATATACACTGCTCAATAGACTAGACAGGCAGGACTTGTCAGGATTTTATATTTTTATGGTTCAATAGGAGAGTCGCACATATCGCACTGATTATAGTGCACCTGGACCTGCTCATCTGAATATTAGGAACACAGGTATTAATGGACAATCCCAATAATAAGGAAAAAAAAAGAAAAAATCTTAAAAGTGTAACATGTCTACCGATCACTTTTTTTATCTTCTCCTTCAAATACATAGCTGTTTCTGTACAGTGTCCGCGGTCGGGTACTGCACATCAACCCCATACTGATTTGAATAGGGAGCGGACGTGCAGTACCCGACCACGGCCACTAAACGGTAGACGGAGCTGTGCTGCGCAGTTCTGTAACTGGTCAGTTCTGGCCACCGCCGACACCGTAAACAGATGATTGACAGAGGTACCGGGTGTTGCACGCCCACCGATCAGACATTGATGTCCTATCCTAAGGATAAATGGTAAAGTAGTGGAGAACCTCTTTAAGTTCCTTTTTGCCTATAAGGAAACACAATTTCCACCATTACAGTGTAAATGTATATGTTGTTAAAGGGTTATCCAGGATCAGAAAAACATGGCGGCTTTCTTTAAAAAAATAACGTCATATCACTAAAGTGAATGGGTATGAGCTGCGATACCATTCACAACCTGTGGACAGGTGTGGTGCTATTTTTAGTGGAAAAGAAAGCAGCCATATTTTCCTAAGTGTTTCACTAATAACATCCCTGTGAATGGAAGATATGAGTTTACCTGAACCTTAGAGCTAACAATCTAATCAATCTAGTCAGTCTCATATGGAAAATACATAGCTGTATTGCTTAGACTGTGACTACTGTACCGTGCACTGGGGATGTCAAGACACCCCTTCCTCATCAGGAGATGGTTGAATTCGCCACAGGTGACATGCTCCATCCCAAGAAGCACAAGCTCCTGTCAGACAAGACGTAGAGATCAGTTGTATGATAAAGTCATTGTAGCGTCCATACATTTACTAACACTCAATAATCAGTTATTTCTTCTGTGATTTCTTCTGTGGTCGAGCTCTATTCCACTAACTCATGAAGATATAGTTACATAATAATAGCAATAATGATACTTTCTTCTTTTTACTATGTGTTTATTGGCTATTCTAAGTATACACATATAGTGGATATAGCTACAAATGTAGAATGTGATGGGCTAAATGTACGGCATTCCTTCTCACTGTAATGTTGACTTCTGCATTTCTCACCATTGTGAGGTACTCAATAAGAATGACATCCATAGGGGTGGACAAATGACTTCAGATTTTGGGAGCCAGTTGGACCACTCCAAGATTTTCCATAAATTTCAATAGAGAAACCCAAAAAAGTTAACCGTCAGCATCATATTTCTAGGCAGATTGCCTGGCCCCCAGGGTTTGTCCAGTGTTCCCAAAGTAGGTGACAGCTACACATACAAGGAGCAGGACATTAAAATGTTGTCAATGCTGAAATGTTAAACACCATATATAAATGTGGATATATTCCGTGTATAGAGATGAGTGCACTTTATGGTTTATCCAATATTAATGAACTGGTCACAATTTTACCTTGGTCTGAAAGGCGAATGTGCCATGAAGAAGGAAGGGGCTGCCAGATGCAAGTTGTAACACACGCCGCTCCACCATCGCGCGCTCCTCTCCTTCAGCTAGTAGGTCCCTCTTTGTGATGACTTTTACAGCAAATTGCTGGCGGGTATATCTATCTTCCGCCAGCACCACCTAGAAAAGAATGTTCATTTGTTGGTGATCTTCATTAAAGGGGTTGTCCGGCCTTGGGGTAAAAAGTCTGCAGACACTTTATGTGACTACAGACTAGTGAGGAATCTCCAGTGTCAGGAGCGGGTGGTCATTTATCCGGCCTCGCTCCATTCAGTTGCATAGAGCAAGACTGCACACGTCTCGTTGGCACGTGACCACATGTATGCACATTGCACACCTTCAGTTATGCTCTCGCCCGTTCCTGGCGCTGGCACCGGAGAATCTTGACAACACGCACATTGTACCCTGAGGCCAAACAACCCCTTTACATAAGTTAATTAGAAAAAATCCCATGGGCATAATTAGTTATTCAAAATTAGTATTCAAGTACTCCTTAAGAAATGTATATTGACAGGAGAAACAACAGGAGTAGTTTAAAAATATCTACTTTATTGTATGCAGTTTAAAATCAGAAAAAAGTGGACAGGAGATAGACTACATGGTAACATGAAAAGTTCAGGTACAGACCAAAGATCCCAATCAATATAATTAAATGGTAATCACTCAAAATGATATAATCATGGGGCAGGAAGAGGGGTGCAAGAATAGATATTTAATTCATTTTGCCCTGTATTCCCAGAGTAGTAATTGCACCCTAATTTAACACTACAAGGTTCGATAGGAGTAATCCTTACCCATAGTGGCAAGGAGAGTCTGACCCGGGTTGTGGAGGCTGTAAGTGCTGCGACACTACGCACGTTTCGCGTGCCGACTGCACGCTTTCTCAAGGGGAAGGTAGGGAGGAATGTTAATATCTCACATGGTTACTGATTCACAAATGAGAGCGACTGAGTGAAGCATGCGCCGATCACCGCACCCGCGGCACGCCCACCGCCGGCCGTCAAGCCAATCACGGCAGGCTGAGAGACCTGATGACACCCACACATGCCGAGACCAACATAGAGACGCCGTGGAGCAGGGCGCTCACGGAGCAGGGAAGAGGGCACGCGCACACCGATCCCATGGTGAGTATAAGTAAATATAATATTTAGAAAAAGACTGGTCATCACTCAATGAAATATTAGAAGATAAAACATTACTCACTATCATGAAAAATAAGAAATAAATGAAAATCGATGGAGGATGACAAAAAACAAAAAGGGGAATGATAACAACATTAATTAGTGGACCATCATGCTCTTGCGACTATACATTGATAATACAATAAATAATTAAATGTGCCCATTTACACAATGGCAAAATACATAGTAAGTATAAAATGCCGTCCGATGTCCATCCCAGAAATCATCCGTGTATCTTCCATATAGATGTTAAATTATATGTCTATGAATCCTCAATTCAATATAGATGTCAATTGTATATATATGATTCCTCAATTCACCAGAAAATTTGCATACGGAGACCAGTCACAGACTATGAACATGAGATAATGGAACAAGCTGCAGGTAGATTCACAAGAAAAAAGTGATGAGTAATTAAAACAAAATAAGACCAAAATATTAAAAACAAAGTTAAATAACACGCAAACTACTAAGCCAGATGGTGATGGTGGCTAGTGTATCAATCATAGAAAGGACGAAAAACTAAGTACTTTGTTTAAACTTGATGTAGTCATCGTCCCCAAGGTGGCGATCCATCTGGTCTCACGCTGGGCCAGACGTTTGCCTATATCTCCTTCCCGTATGCGAGGGGGAACAAGGTCAATTCCTCGCACCTGCAAGGGTTTGGGGCTACAGTCATGGTGCATCTTGAAGTGTCGGGGGATAGTTTTTAGTTCTGTGGTGTCGTTCGCTGTCCGGGCAGCAGCAATGTCCCTCACATGCTCCCGCACACGCACTCGTAATTAGTGTTCAGCGAATTTGCTCGGCATTTCAAATTCGGGTTTGTGTTCGGGATTCCGGCTTGTTCGCGCGAAAAAATTGTCTCCACCCTGATTTTCCACGCTATCACACGTGGCAAATATAAAAAGACTGTGTGGGGGTGCAGAACTGTATATAGATGATGGCATCAAAGACCATGGTGCAGGTGTAAAAGCGTTGAATTTCCTATGCGGAATGCATTTTTTACCTGGGTACCACCAGCAGCGCCCCCACAGAGCCATTTGCTTCTCTTTGCTGCCTAATTATACAGTTATTATTGTAGCCCAGTGGTGAAATCAGCTGTGAGCTTTGTAGCGGCTTGTGGGCAGTTTTGTAGCTCAGCCAAGATGAGGTTTGGTGGAGTAGGTTGCTTCCTAAGCACCAATAAAAGGGGTTGTCCAATGCACAAAATGTCCTGTATAAATATCTACTTTTACTAATTGTACTGACAGCTGACTGCACTGATGCACCTGCTGAGACGGCTGTCAGTCAGTTCCGGGGCTTATAGCCGCTGTTAACTGTATACTGACCAATGACTGAAGCCGCGCCTCTATGACTGAAGGCTGGAAGCTGCCGAGTGGAATAAAGTTTATTTCCCCTGGCAGCCAGGCTTTCACTGCAGCGGCCGCATGGCTATAAAGCACTACTAAACTGCAGATTAACGCCATAGCTGTAGGTTAATAGGATTTGTCACATGACAGGTTCCTTCTAAATTGTTAGTACAATAGTTAATTCCATTCTGTGTCCATCTAAGCTGACAAAGCTGTAAACTTGAGGGTCTGATGAGCGCTACCCTCTGAGGCAAGGAGATAAATGACTGTTTATTGACGACTATTAAACTGAATGGAAGCAGTCCTGATTCTGCTTAAGTTGTGCTAATTATACAAAGTTTCAATTGACTACCAACAAAAATTATTGAACTGATGACAATGTTTCTAGTATTATTAGCTGTGTTATCATCATTAGTCCTGCTAAACTAATATAAATTTTTTGTATTTGTGCATTTGACGCGCCCCTGGGCCTGTGTCGCGCTGCGTTGCGCACGCGGGAGCTTACCCGGAGCCGGATCTGTTTAGGGTTGTAGTCTCGTGGCGGTGACCCGGTCCGTGCCCAGGGAGTCAAACTGGACGGCAGTCTGTTAGCGGTAGAAAACGGTTGATGACTACGCCACCCGTTGAATGCAGCCAGGGGGCTGCTGCTGCAGGGCAGACCGCTGAGGCCGGTGGAAGGATGGTGCAGCGTGATAGTATAACCCCCAACGGGAGGGGTATGGCCTCAGGGCAGCCGACGTGGATGATGGGGGTAGCAGGAACCACTCAGAGACGGTATGGTAGCGTTCAGGGTCTTTACTGATAACAACGATAGACCCTCCCGGAGTACTTGCTAGCGAACGGGGCCTGGTCAGTCCTTGAGCAGATGGGATCTCCCCTGGCCAGGCGTAGTTGTAGGCCTCCCAAGCTGACTGTACTCTTCTGGCTACCTTGCTAGAAGCTGATGTAAGTAGCCCACGTCCCTGAGTGTACCGTGTGGTGCTCACCCGTATGGCCGGTGACTCGGGGCCTTCGGGCTTCTGGGCCAGGGGACCTGAAATCCCCTGCCTGACGGATTCTGCTGCTGGGTAGAAGTTAGTCCCCACAGCCTCGGACTCCGGGTCCGGTAAAGAATCTTCTTAGTCAGGGCGAGCTCTTTAGCTGCCAGCCCCTGACTCCTTGTGACTCTGCTGCTTCCTATGCTGCTCTTGTCTCTGCTCTTCCTGGACTCAATCACTCTGCCTCAGCCCCGGGTTTATACAGGGGAAGTTCTTCCCCTCCCAAGGCTGGGCAGGAGGTGTGGCATGCACAGGATCCCTGACCAAAGGACCTCCCACCTGCTCTCAGACGTAATATCTCTATCACTGTGACAACCAGACCCCTGGGGTGTCACACTCCCCCCTAGTGAAATTTAGTACTCCGGGACTAAACATTTTTTAGAAAAATATAACAAGGTATATCAAAGAACAATAAAATACAATAAGGAAACACAATAAGATGGTCACGGATGTCCGCAACCGGGTGCAGTCTTTGAAGAAAAGCAAAGGTGTCCATTTCACCAACACAGGGAGACGTAACCAGGTAGGGGTCTGTCCTACCCCGAGTCCTTAACAGTCTCTAGTCCATCCTGGGTTACGCTCCAACTATATACAAAGGATTCCCGGTAAATCCACCGAAGACTCCTAAAAACAACTAGAAACACAAAATTACACACAAGCAACAATAAACAGGTAAACATTGTAAAACAACTTAAACATTTAGATCCTCCAACGTGCGGGTAACTGGCCTCTAGTGGCCCTAGTGGACCTACGGAGCTGACTGTCTGGCCCTGAACTACAGGGTGTAGGAGCTGTCAAGGGTAAACTGGGCAGCTGTCTACCGGCTCTTTGTCTCACTAGGGGTACGGCAGGCTCACTATAAGCAGAGGGTGGATTCTCCCGTTCCGCTTGGGTGGAGTCTTCTGCCTCCTGGACCGGCTGCTCTTCCAGCTCTACCCGTTGCTCCGTAGGTTCTTGGGATGATGGTTGGAGGAAGGTGAGTACGGGTACCACAACTGCACCATTGACTTGAGTCCAAGACCGAGGGAAGTCCCCGAGCACGGTACTAACCATATCTTCCCTTTCTTCCACGGGTCGATGGTCTTCCTGTTCCTCCTCAGGGTTCCTCAGTTGTTCGGGGCACTTCTTCAGGTGGTCCCGGGATACAATGGCTGTGGTTTCCCCTCCGTCTTTACTGATGGTACAGACCTTCGGGTTCTCGTGGCTTGAGGGCAGTACGGTGTACGGGTCCTTCTCCCACTGGTCGTCCAACTTGTGGAGCCGTCTCTTCCTCTTCAAGACCTGCTCTCCGGGTACCAGGGGAACAGCGGGAGCATACTGGTTGTAAGTCTTCTCTTGTCTTTCCCTAGCCTGACAAAGACTTCGCTCCACGCTCTCCTGTACTTTCCGGTACTGCTGCTGCCTCTCTGTGTCCCAGTCTGTTTCTGGTGAAGTGTCCTCGGGCGTCAGGACTCCCATTTCCAGGTCAACAGGTAACTTACCAGGTCTTGCCCTCATTAGGTAAGCCGGGGTACAGTTGGTGGAACCTACCGGGATGTGGTTGTATAGGTCCACCAGATCGGGCAACTTCTCAGGCCACAGACTGCGTTCTTCCAGGGGCAACGTTTTTAGAAGATCCATTACCACCTGGTTCATTTTTTCACAAAGTCCATTAGTTTGCGGATGGTAGGGTGTCGTCCTTATCTTCCGGCAGCCATACAGATTACAGAATTCCTGGAAGACCTCCGCTTCAAAGGCAGGTCCCTGGTCCGTCAGCACTTGGTCCGGGTACCCGTGTGGGCGGCAAAAGTGCTGCTGGAAGGCTCTAGCTGCTGTTCGAGCCGTTAAGTCCTTGACGGGGACGACAACCAGAAACCGGGAGTAATGATCCACGATGGTTAACGCGTAGACGTAGCCACTTCTGCTGGGGGTCAGTTTTACATGATCCAAGGCCACCAGTTCCAACGGTTGCCGGGTGACGATGGACTGCAGGGGAGTCTTCTGGCTGGCCCGGTCCTTCCTTCTCAGATTGCACGGGCCACAGTCTCTGCACCACTTCTCGATGGTTCCCCTCATGCCTACCCAGTGGAACCGCTCGCGCAGCAGGAACTCCAGCTTTTTCCACCCGAAGTGTCCAGCTCCGTCGTGGTATGCCTCCATCACCATGGCTGCGTCTCTTCGTGGCACCACTACTTGCCAGAGTAGTTCATGCGTCCTGGAGTTAACCATTCTGCGGCACAACTTCCCCTTGTAAAGGAACAGTCGACTCTTCTCTGCCCATAGTTGTTTGGCTTCCTCTGGAGCGTCTGATTCCAGGCTAGCCTCCGGGCGAGTCAGCATCTCCTTCACCAGTCGGACGGCAGGGTCGCTGTCTTGCGTTTCCGCCCAGTTGTAGTGAGGTAAGGGGTTCAACGTAGCAGCCTGCTTACTCCTTACCCGGTGGGAATACTGGATAGTCCCATGACGGTGGAACGCAGGGAGTTCAACTTCTTCCAGTCCCTCCGGATCTTCTCCTCCGTCCGGCAGGTTGGGCATCCTGGACAGGGCGTCCGCGTTGGTATTGGAGCGCCCTGCCCGGTATTTAATTGTAAACTCGTAGTTGGACAGACGGGCCATCCACCTCTGCTCCAGGGCACCGAGTCTTGCCGTGTCCAGGTGTATCAACGGGTTGTTATCCGTGTATACGGTGAACCGGGAAGAAGCGAGGTAATGCCTAAAGCGCTCGGTGACTGCCCATACCACGGCCAGGAACTCTAGCTTAAATGAGCTGTAATTCTCGGGGTTCCTTTCGGTGGGTCGCAGTTTTCGGCTGGCATAGGAGATCACTCGTTCTCTCCCCTGCTGAATCTGGGATAGTACGGCTCCTAGCCCGATGTTACTGGCGTCGGTGTAGAGGATGAAGGGCTGGCTATAGTCTGGGTACGCCAAGATTTCATCCCCCGTGAGGGCCATCTTCAGCTGGCGGAAGGACTCTTCTTCTAGCTCTTCCCATTTGAAGGGCGGCTTCTGGTTCTTGGCCTTCCGGGACTGGCCTATCAGGAGGTCCTGCATAGGCGCTGCCTTTTTGGTGAAACCGGGAATAAACCTTCGGTAGTAGCCTACCAACCCTAGGAACTGCCGCACTTCTTTTACGCTGGAGGGGCTTGGCCATCCCTTAATTGCGGTGATCTTATCGGGGTCGGGAGCCACTCCGTCAGCGCTCACCACGTGTCCCAGGTATTGCACCTTTGGTTTCAGGAGGTGACACTTGGAGGGTTTCACCTTTAGGCCATAACTCGCCAGAGCTTCGAACACCTCCGCCAGGTGTTTCAGGTGGTCCTCGTAAGTTTTGGAGTATACGATGACATCGTCCAGGTACAACAGGACCGTCTCGAAGTTTCTGTGGCCCAGACAGCACTCCATTAATCGTTGGAAGGTTCCTGGGGCGTTGCAGAGTCCGAACGGCATGCAGGTGAACTCACTAAGTCCCATCGGGGTGGTGAATGCAGTCTTCTCCCGGTCTGCCTCTGCTACAGGAACCTGCCAGTACCCGCTAGTGAGATCCAAGGTAGAGAAGAAGTTAGCAGATCTTAAAGCAGCCAATGACTCCTCTATCCTTGGTAAGGGGTACGCATCCTTGTGTGTGATACGGTTGATTTTCCGGTAATCTACACACATCCTCATGGTGTTGTCTTTCTTTTTGACTAAAACTAGTGGGGCTGCCCAGGGGCTACAGCTATCCCGGATTACCCCAGCCTCCTTCATGTCTCTAAGCATCCCCTTGGCGTGTTGGTAATGTGCAGGGGGTACGGGTCGATACCTCTCTTTTATGGGAGGATGATCTCCCGTGGGGATGCGGTGTTCTACCCCCTTGACTCGCCCGAAGTCTAACGGGTGTTTACTAAACACTCTCTCATACTCTTGAACCACCCGATAGACTCCTTGTTTCTGGTGTGAGGGAGTGGAGTCAGTACCCAGATGTAGTTGCTGACACCAGTCCTCCATGTCTTTCTTAGAGCCGTTACCTTCCTCCGGGTGAGATGGAGGCAAGGGTTCCACAAATTGTATAGAATTTTGATTAGTGGTATATAATTTGGCTAGCGTGGCATACCGGGGCAGGTACACTTCCCTCTCCCCGATATTTATTATGCGAACGGGCACCCTCCCATGGCGTACATTGACCACCCCCCGTGCTGTCAAAATGGTGGGCCTACTATCTGAGTAAACTGGTTCTACCATTGCCTGGTAATCTCTACCTCTCAGACCAATAGCTGCCCGGCACCAAATCATCATTTCACTTTTTGGGGGCATGGCAATAGGAAAAGGGTCACACATTCTTACGCTACCAATCTCACCGCCGGAGAGTTCCACTTGTTGCCGTTGCATCAGTGCCCGGATCTCTTTCTGGAGCACCCGCTGCTCGCCGGAGCTGGCATTCTTGGCAACCTGCTGTAAAAGGAAAATCACCTCTGCAAGACAATTTTCAATTACATTAGTTCCTAGAGTTATCTTTGGGTGACTCTCATGTTTGTCAATGTCTACAATGATCAGTCCCTGTGCGGCCAGTTCGACTCTACCAATTTTGATGGTCACCTCTTTAAATCCGATCTGTGGCACGGGCTGACCATTGCTGGCGATGATACTCAAGTCGTCGTCAGGGTAGCGGGTAATATCCGAGTCATTCCAGTACTGCTTGAAGAGCACGTACGGGATGGTGGTGACCTGTGACCCGGTGTCCAGTAGGGCACTCATGGGAATGCCATCCAGTACCACAGGCAAGACTGGACGTCCTCCCACATATCTGTCGCGCCAGTTCGATGGGCCTGGTGATCTTTTTCCTGGGGGTTGGCCCTCTACCCCAGGTTGTGCCCGTTTAAAGAACAGTACCTTTCCATATGTCCGGGTTGATTGCAGCGGCGGCAGATGGGTCGTCCGTCCTCGCTGTATCGGTCACTGGGTCTTCCTCTGGCCGGTGGGGTCCTCCTTGGTCGACGCCACGGGATGTCCTCCGGTCCGGATGCCAGCTGGATCTTCCCTGGAGTGGAAACCTGTAAAGACTGCACAGTTCGGGTTAGCGCAGCAACGCTCTTAACTAGCTCTTGGACCTGATGGTGTAGGTCTGGAGCCGGGTCATTGTCCAAAGCCTGCGCATCAGCTCCCACAGGCCCTGCCGACAAGGGCGCCGCCTCCTGGTGGTAAGTAATAGCTGGGCGCCTGTGGGTCACAACGCCACCCGGTGCTGGTTCTCGGAGCACCCGGATAGCTCTATCCTTGAACTGTGCAAAGTCCAGATGGGGATCCTGTAAGGCCATTGCCCGCAACTGGGTTCGGTGGGCATTGCAATATAAACCCTCTATAAATTGTTCAGTCAACAGCCTGTCCTCGTTTCCCACCCCATCAGGGTCGGTCTGCTTTATGGCCCTCAGGGCCTCTTGTAGGTTTAGTGCATAGTCCCTTATACTCTCATGCGCTCGCTGCTTGCACCCGTAGAATCTAAGCTTGATCTCGGCTGAGGTGCGGGTATCGAAGGTGTCCCTCAGCCGGGTTAGTATCTCTGCGACAGTCCTCCTCCCAGGTGGCCAAGATTTTACTTCTCTTTTGGCTGCCCCGATTAGTTGGGCCACCAGGATGCTCACTTTTTGCTCTTCTGTGAGGGGGTACACCTGGAAGAGGCTATCCAGCTTTTCTCTAAAGTCATGCAGGGTATGTGACTCCCCTGAGTACTGGGGTAGCCAAGCTGCTCCCGGGATATATGGCATGGTGAAGGGCATAACTGCAGCAGCGGTGGCGCTGGCGGGGGTCGAGGTAGTGAAGCTCTCCTCCGTATCCGACATCTTCCTCCCCCCTAGTGGACCGTGGCCTACCTTGCGATGATCCTCTTCCGTAGGCCGCGGCTCCGCAGTGGATCGTCAGGGTTGAGGACCTTCCGTCGCGCTCCTGTGACGTCGGCGTCTGCTGGGCTCCTTCCAGGACCTTACGCAACGTCCGGACGTGAGGCGGGGCTTCAGTTCTCGCGCGCTTTCGGAGTCCACGCCCCTCTTCTTCCCGCGCGGCGTCCTCAAGATGGCGTCCAATGGCGGGAAAACTCCACGGATGGCGGGAAGAAGGCTGAAGATGGCGCCGGATGGCGGGAAACTTCACCGATGGCGGGAAGAAGGCTGAAGATGGCGCCGGATGGCGGGAATCTTCACCGATGGCGGGAATCTTCACCACTGGTAAGTTTGAACAGTCTTTGCTTTTCAGGCACGCAGTACCCGGTGGTTGCGGGCACGTGATCCTGCCGACTACGCCAAAGTTGACGCGCCCCTGGGCCTGTGTCGCGCTGCGTTGCGCACGCGGGAGCTTACCCGGAGCCGGATCTGTTTAGGGTTGTAGTCTCGTGGCGGTGACCCGGTCCGTGCCCAGGGAGTCAAACTGGACGGCAGTCTGTTAGCGGTAGAAAACGGTTGATGACTACGCCACCCGTTGAATGCAGCCAGGGGGCTGCTGCTGCAGGGCAGACCGCTGAGGCCGGTGGAAGGATGGTGCAGCGTGATAGTATAACCCCCAACGGGAGGGGTATGGCCTCAGGGCAGCCGACGTGGATGATGGGGGTAGCAGGAACCACTCAGAGACGGTATGGTAGCGTTCAGGGTCTTTACTGATAACAACGATAGACCCTCCCGGAGTACTTGCTAGCGAACGGGGCCTGGTCAGTCCTTGAGCAGATGGGATCTCCCCTGGCCAGGCGTAGTTGTAGGCCTCCCAAGCTGACTGTACTCTTCTGGCTACCTTGCTAGAAGCTGATGTAAGTAGCCCACGTCCCTGAGTGTACCGTGTGGTGCTCACCCGTATGGCCGGTGACTCGGGGCCTTCGGGCTTCTGGGCCAGGGGACCTGAAATCCCCTGCCTGACGGATTCTGCTGCTGGGTAGAAGTTAGTCCCCACAGCCTCGGACTCCGGGTCCGGTAAAGAATCTTCTTAGTCAGGGCGAGCTCTTTAGCTGCCAGCCCCTGACTCCTTGTGACTCTGCTGCTTCCTATGCTGCTCTTGTCTCTGCTCTTCCTGGACTCAATCACTCTGCCTCAGCCCCGGGTTTATACAGGGGAAGTTCTTCCCCTCCCAAGGCTGGGCAGGAGGTGTGGCATGCACAGGATCCCTGACCAAAGGACCTCCCACCTGCTCTCAGACGTAATATCTCTATCACTGTGACAACCAGACCCCTGGGGTGTCACACATTTCTTTATTAGCAGTAGAAATAGTGTATAGATTCCTATGTAGCCATTAAAAATAATGTCTGTTAGCAAACACCACTAGGGGGAGCTCTTTGTATAAGGATGTATACAGTTACCATAGAAATCTGTGGAAAACATGGAAATATAAAGTGCATTGCACACTCATATTGGCGTCTTCTGACAGTCAAACATTCAGGGATGTACTTATAAATTATACTGCCCTAGGCACCGAGTCTCAATATCCTCCAGACTCTAGTTTGAAGTCTAATTTCCCCATTACCACAGACCCCTGACCTGTCAATGTTGGGAGCAGCACGAGTCCTGTTCACACAAACGATGTGCTACCGAGATCGATGATCATTTAAGCAAATCAAAAGATCATTTTACTCTATGAAAGAGCATTTTGCTTGTTTGTCGGGCGATCGTCAGCCTGTTTCCACTGGTTCCTTATAACTGCGCAGTGTAAATACACCTTAATCTGCAGCACAGACCTGAGACTACATTTGCAGACACTTCACCCTGATCCTAAAATCCTTTTCACTCCACAGCCCCACTGGTGTCAGGTCTTATGTTGCAGTGATGCCCGGGAGTTAAGACCACTGCAGGAAAGAGGAGAGGTGAATATATTTTGAAGAGTATACATTGGGAAATTTGCTGGCTTTTCATTAAAGGAGTTGTCCACTACTTTCACATTGATGCTCTATCTGTACGATAGGGCATCAATGTATGATCGGCCGGCGATCAGCCAGCTGTTATCGGTGATCAGCCGGCGATCGGTATGATCAGCCGGCGATCGGCCAGCTGTTATTGGAGCCATCGGCGGCCGCCGGCAGGAGGTGCTTACCTGCGGTGCTTAGCCGTCAAGTTGCAGTGGCCGGCGCTTGTTACTGCACATCCGCCTCCTATTCAATTCAATGGGAGGCGGATGTGCAGTACCCCGCGGCGGCCACTACAGATGGACGGCCAAGCACCGCAGGTAAGGACTTCCAGCCGGCAGCCGCCGGCACCGATGACAGCTGATCGGCCGGGGTGCTGGGTGCGGGTCCCTGGCCGATCATACATTGATACCCTATGCTACAGATAGGGCATCAATGTGAAAGTAGTGGACAACTTCTTTAAGGAACTCTTCCATTTTTCCAGGAATGTCCCTGAAATTCTGAGAGTTGGCAGTAACAGTATTAAAAGGCTTGTTCTAAATTCCATTTTTGGTGTAACATCAGAGAACAGTATGAGCCTGGCATTGAGGATGTCTCTATTTATTGGACAACACCATAGAGACCAGTCATTGGTTATTAATCAGCAGAATGTATGAGATGTCACCACTGCCGCAAAGTAAGCAAAGATCACTGGATAAGCGGGGATATAAGCATTGGTCATGTATATTTAATGTAATTCCTGCTGTTAGAATTTTTTAATTATGATTATGTTTTAATCCTGGACACTAAGTTTAATAAATGTAATTCTCAGTACACACATATATATACACATATCTATATACATGTAGATGTACAATATGTACAATGCTTTGAAAAAGTATTCATACCCTGTGAATTTTTCAACATTTTTTTCAAGTTACAACCACAAACTTAAATGTATATTATTGGGATTTTATGTGATGTACCAACACAGTTACAAGTATTTGTGAAGTGTAAAGGAAATGATACATGGTTTCTAAATATTTTAAAAATATAAATCTGAAAATTGTGATGTGCATTTGTATTCAGTCACCCAGTACTTTATAGGACCACTTTTCACTTCAATTACTGTTAAAAGTTTTTTAGGGTCTGTCTCTACCAGCTTTGCACATCTAGAGGCTGAATTTTTCTCCCATTCTTCTTTGTAATCTCGCTCTAGCTCAGTGAGATTGGATGGAGGCGTCTGTGAGCAGCAATTTTCAAGTCTCGCCATAATCTCTCAAGGGTATTTAGGCCTGGACTTTGACTGGGCCATTAACACACATGAATATGCTTTGATCTAATCCATTCCATTGTAGCTCTGGCAGTATGTTTAGGGTCGTTGTCCTGAACATTCGCCTTAGTCTCAAGTTCTTGCAGTCTCTAACAGGTTTTCCTCCAGGATTGCACTGTATTTAGCTCCATCCATCTTCCGATCAACTCTGGCCATATTTACTGTACCTGCTAAAGAAAAGCATCTGCGCAGCATGGTGCCGCCACAATGTTTGACTGTGGGGATGGTGTGTTCAGGTTGATCTGCAGTGTTAGTTTTCCTCAATAAGTAGTATTTTACATTTAACCCAAAAAAGGTTAACTTTGGTCTCATCTGACCAGGGCTCCTTCTTCCATATTCCATGTAGAGGACACAGCTAGCATGTGGATGGAGGTGCTCTAGTCAGATATTTACACGTAGAGTTTCTACAGCAGGTCTCACTTCTGCATGATGTTGTCTGAACAGGTGCCTGTCCCACACTTGCACAGCCAATAGGATCGTGCACTTGTATTGAAAAATACATGTTGCTATCAGCTGGCCATGCAAGTTTCCAAGGCGCAGGCACCAGTGGGTACAACATCAGCAGCGCCTCCATCTTACTAGTGCAGAAGTTAGAGGCACCAGAAAAAAAACACTTTAACCCACTGACTACCAAAAAACACTATTACATTGATATAAGTAGCAACTTATTTGGAAAGCACCCTGCATTTGCCTCCGTCAAAAACACCTGAACCTGGAGATCTAAGATGGTTATTAACAGTGTTATTCTGTACTTCACTCATCATCCTATATTGTATGGCAAACACTATACAATATGTGCTCGAAATGTTGTAGGATCTTACCTTTCCAAAGCTTCCCCGGCCAAGCACCTGATGAAAATCTAATCTCTTGATGTTATCAGAGATTGTGCTGCCGGGGAGAGATGGCCGCACACCGCTGTCTCCTAAAAGGGCAAACAGAAATAAGACAATACATTAGAAAACAATTTATTGTCCATGTATAATGTGCTGGTTATTTTGTAACTGTAGCGGAGAATTCAGTTTTGATTAGCATTGGAGTTTGCATCTATGTAAACATATTGCTCTATGTTGTTAATTTAAAACAGCCTAGAATTTACTATTCACTTTAGCACAAAGGGTTAATTATTTTCTAACAAAATGGAGACAGTATCATTTATGTGCAGAATAATACTGGTAGCACAGTGATTGTCCTATATTAAGGTACTGCCTTAGGAAGCAATTACAGCTCTACTCTAATAGTATCCTGCCACAGACTTAAAGGGCCTCTGCCCCTGAGACTGAGAAATGGGTATACAGTGGGTACGGAAAGTATTCAGACCCCTTTAAATGTTTCACTCTTTGTTTCATTGCAGCCATTTGGTAAATTCTAAAAAGTTCATTTGTTTTCTAATTAAAGTACACTCTGCACCCCATCTTGACTGAAAAAAAAAAATGTAGAACTTTTTCCAAATTTATTAAAAAAGAAAAACTGAAATATCACATGGTCATAAGTATTCAGACCCTTTGCTCAGTATTGAGTAGAAGCACCCTTTTGAGCTAGTACAGCCATGAGTCTTCTTGGGAATGATGCAACAAGTTTTTCACACCTGGATTTGGGGATCCACTGCCATTCTTCCTTGCAGATCCTCTCCAGTTCCGTCAGGTTGGATGGTGAACGTTGGTGGACAGCCATTTTCAGGTCACTCCAGAGATGATCAATTGGGTTTAGGTCAGGGCTCTGGCTGGGCCAGTCAAGAATGGTCACAGAGTTGCTTTGAAGCCACTCCTTTGTTACTTTAGCTGTGTTCTTAGGGTCATTGTCTTGTTGGAAGGTGAATCTTTGGGTCAAGTCTGAGGTCCAGAGCACTCTTGAATAGGTTTTCATCCAGGATATCTCTGTAGTACCTCTGGAGTCCAGCTGTGTTTAATTAAAACTTGTTGCATCATTCCCAAGAAGACTCATGGCTGTACTAGCTCAAAAGGGTGCTTCTACTCAATACTGAGCAAAGGGTCTGAATGACCATGTGATATTTCAGTTTTTCTTTTTTAATAAATTTGCAAAAATTTCTACATTTCTGTTTTTTTTCAGTCAAGATGGGGTGCAGAGTGTACTTTAATGAGATAAAAAATGAACATTTTAGAATTTATCAAATGGCTGCAATGAAACAAAGAGTGAAAAATGTAAAGGGGTCTGAATACTTTCGGTAGCCACTGTACGTTTCACGTGTATAGGCACTCTCCCTGGTGCCCTCCATTTGCTCCCCACTGCCTCCTCTGCTGAGATCGGCGCTCTTTTCCTCCTGCTTCCAAGATGATGGCCATAGAGGCACAGAGAGTGCAATGATAAATCTAATCCATACCTCTTCTGCCTTTCCTTTCCCATCTCACAAAAGACAGGGAAGATGCGGTTTACACTTACCAATGTAGCCGCCATCTTGGAGGTTGGAGGAACAGAACACAGATCTAAGCAATGGAGGTAGCGCGGGTAAAAGAAGGGCGTCAGGAAGGGTGACTGTACAATAACAAAGTATAGTCACTTTTCAGTCTCAGGGTGGAAGGTCGCTTTAATATACATTTCTAGCTACAATCAGTCACTAGGTAGCAAAGAGGGGAATTTTTTTTTAAATAAACATAAAGAACAAATACATTTTAATCAGATTGATACGTCCTTGTCCCTCCACATTTTTACTATTTTGCTAAGTTGATTTAATACATTCGCTTCTATATCGGCTCCCATCTTATGTGATATATTTAATGTCTAATATTTTAAACTGTTGCCCTCTTAGATAATAAGTATATCACTCTCTATAACTTGTGAATTCTTCTCCAATAAAACATGTGACTTATCCCCTTAATATCAATCTAGAAAAAATCCCAAATCCTTTCACCAATTTAATAACTGTCCTTAGATCTTCCCTTACATTGCCTGAAAATAATAACACTTGCGTACATCACTAACATTTCATCCTGAGTCCCACAATGAGTACCCCTTATTCCTTTACAACCCCTTATATATGGTGAATAAGTAGTGCAAAGAGCAGTGTGGATTAGGAAATCCATGTCTTATGCCCCAGAAAGGGAAAAAGCCAGAAGCAAAACCCATCCATCACCTTGTCTTGGGGATTTGTATATTAGAGCCTAATCCACCTAATACATTCTGGGCCAAGTCTATCCAATATTTCCCCCAAATCAGCCCATTCCATGCAATCAAATGCTATTGCAGCATCTAATGACAAGATCCCCCAGCACCTTCATTATCTGGATGGAAGACAATAATCGAAAATAAAACAGATGTATATTCGAGTTTAGATTCCTGAGACAAATCTAATTTGTTCTTTATGTATTAATTTACCCACTATCTTTGCCTCCCTATTAGCTAATACCTTGGCGGTTATTTATGTACAGTGGGGAAAAAAAGTATTTAGTCAGCCACCAATTGTGCAAGTTCTCCCTCTTAAAAAGATGAGAGCGGCCTGTAATTGACATCATAAGTAGACCTCAACTATGAGAGACAAAATGAGAAAACAAATCCTGAAAATCACATTGTCTGATTTGGAAAGAAATTTTTTTTTAAGTGGGAGAACTTGCACAATTGATGGCTGACAATACTTTTTTTCCCCACTGTATCTGCTTTGGATATAAACCTATATTATTCTAGTAATAACGGATCTTCATTCACTGTAGGAACAGTCCACTGTTAATCTTGAGGTGTTGGCAGGAAAAACGCTGCATAAAACACTTGTGTATTTGCCACCTTCTTTACATGTTTTTCTCATGTTTATTTGTTGTTTTCCAGACACATTAGTATGGGTGAAATACGCTGCAAAAATTGTCATGCTGCAGACATGAATCTGCTTCAATTCTGCAAGGAAAAAATAAGCAACGTGTGCATGAGACATCAGAAATCTCTTCACTTTGCTGATACTATATAACACTGTGTATTTTCTGCAACAGATACGTGTGAAAAATCTATATATATAATCGTCTTATCCCGTCTGTCTGTCTGTCTGTCTGTCTGTCTGTCCAGGAAATCCCGCGTCGCTCATTGGTCCGCCAGCGGCTCATTTCTGAAAAAAATGGCCCGCGACCAATCACCGATTTGGGCGCCACATTTAAATAGCGGCCGCGACCAATCACCGATCTTGCCGACACACTTAAACACTGCTGTGCTAATGGGTCGCGGACGCCAGCCGCGACCAATCAGCGAGCTTGGCGCCAAATTTAAACAACGCTCTGCTGATTGATCGCGGTCGCTGGCCGAGATCAATCAGCAGTATTGGCGCAAAATTTAAACAACGCTCTGCTGATTGGTAGCGGCTGTCAGCCGCGACTAATCAGCGATTTTGGAGCCAAATTTAAACACCGCTCTGCTGATTGGTCGCGGCCGTCGACCAATCAGGGATTTTGGTGCCAAATTTAAACCCCCCTCTGCATCGCTCTGCTGATTGGTCGCGGCCGTCGACCAATCAGCGGTTTTGGTGCTAAATTTAAACACGCTCTCCAGTCCTCACTAACACGGTTCGCAGATTGGTCGCGGCCGCCGCCCGCGACCAATCACCGATATTGCCGCCAAATTTAAACACCGCTTTGCTGATTGGTCGCGGTTGCCGAACGCGACCAATCAGCGATTTGGGCGCCAAATTTAAACACCGCTCTGTTGATTGATCGCGATTAATCAGCGATTTTGGTGCCAAATTTAAACACGCTCTCCAGTCCTCACTAACACGGTTCGCAGATGGGTCGCGGCCGCCACCCGCGACCAATCACCGATATTGCCGCCAAATTTAAACACCGCTGTGCTGATTGGTCGCGTTCGGCAACCGCGACCAATCTGCGATTTGGGCGCCAAATTTAAACACCGCTCTGCTAATTGCGCCCCGTCGGCCGCATACCTATTCTAGAATACCCGATGCATTAGAATCGGGCCACAATCTCATTAGTCTCATTAGAATCGGGCCACAATCTAGTATGGAATAAAAATGCAACGTGTGCACATACCCTAAAATACTTATATAATTGAAATAAGAATCTGTCATTAAGATCAATCCTTCTAAACCGTCTACATAGGCACGTAAGTCATGGAATGATACATTTCCACTATCCGTTGCCTTATTTCAGGGAAATCCACTTTATTAGTATGCAAATGAGGCATTAAG
Source organism: Phyllobates terribilis (assembly GCF_046119375.1). Taxonomy (NCBI): domain Eukaryota; kingdom Metazoa; phylum Chordata; class Amphibia; order Anura; family Dendrobatidae; genus Phyllobates; species Phyllobates terribilis. The sequence goes on from NW_027362764.1 coordinate 310,363,383, forward strand.
TGCTCCAAGCCTCACACAGCACTTACTGATAGCCACTGCCCATGGAAGGGTAGAAGACAGACAGAGGCATCGCTGAGCATGAAAAATAAGGCAGTCTCTCCAGAAGCGCTCTGTCCCGTCCAGACCACAAAATGCCTCATTTACCTATTAGTAAAAATGTCTCTGGAATAAGGCAACTGATCGCCGATAACAAGGTATCATTCCATTTATAGACCGTTTTGGAGGGTTGAGCTTGATGACAGATTCCCTTTAAGAGCCAAGTCAATTTAACTAACATCTATGGGTATATCCAAGGCTATCCTTTCCTTTTCTATAAGTTTTTGAAATGGTATGGTCTAAAAAAAAGGTTGTTAAGTGTACTAAATAATAATAATTTTTGGACTCAAAGTCTCTTATAGCATTCTCCATAGGCTGAGCCTTTTGAATAGAATCATTAATTATTTTCACCTGTCTACACATAAATGCTGTCACTGTTATCTTGTTATCACATTTGCTCATTAATCTAGCTAACATTTTACTTGTTCTTTCTCCCTCTTCATCAATCTTAGCATTCAGAAAGAAGAGTGAATTTGGGGTCTTTTTCAAGAGTATCTTCTTAAGCCGCTTTTGCTTCCCTTTCAGATTGTTAAGACCCTTTATAATTCCACACTATTAATTCACTTGAGCTGCTATTATTTCTGTTTTGTTTTTTGTTTCTTTCTCCCAGTAAATTAACTTGTATTATTGCTGGAGAATGGATTGATAATGTTATAGTAGTATATTTTACATTCTGGAGTTTTTCCAAAATTTATACTTTGCCAAACACCATATCAATATGGAATGAGGATTGCTAAATCTTAGAGTAACATGAATCCTGATAATTCTTTGGACTGAAGCATCTTCCCCAAAAAATTCTTCCAGAGGATTTGGAAAAGATGTTGTATTACTAGACTTTGCCACATGTCTACGTGATTTCCTATTACGGGTAAAGTCAATAACATTATTAAAGCGCACCAGTCTGCAGGATTGTGCTCAGTTAACTACATACACTGTCAGGTGGGCGACATTACACTGATTAAAATGCTCTGTGTGTTACATACTTAAACCTTACACACCGTTGAGCAAGAATAAAGACCCTCGTGAGTAGGTATTATCTACAGCATTATATATATGTACTGGACAACCCACTTTTACCTATAGTGTTGAATCTTCCTTTGAGTGTATCTTTTGAAGACATATCAGAGACGGCAGATCTCTTCTCATACAATCAATGGTAGCATTCCATTTCAACTCTCAAACCCCTCTAACATTAAGTTAGATAATTTTCACTATATTAAAATAATAATAAAAATAAAGTATCACTCCTCTTCTGATACCTCCCCCGACTCCACTTTCCACTTCACCCCTTCATACCATCTCCCACTCTTAGCTCCTACACATGTAAGGCCGGGTCACACGAGTGTTGATTTTTTTCTTGTGAGAGAATCGGATCATTTATGCTAATGACACTCAGAGTTTGAGCCGAGTGTCAGTTTACTGTGATCCGATTCTCTCGTCTGAGAAAATCTTTTCACAGTTGCGGAGAAGATGCAGAACTTCATTTCTGCATCTTCTCCATTGTGCATGTCCTCGTAAATCAAACTGCACTCGGATGACATCCGTGTGTGGTCCGATGTTTTACACGCACACATAGACTTGATTGGGTGAGTGCGATCTGATTTGTGGAGCCACTTGCAGAATGCTGTGATTGTTTTCTCTTGTTGAATCGTCATGAGAAAATAATAGCAGATCTGCACTGCCTCATAGTATAACATTGGGCTGAGTGCTATCTGATAAAACATCACATAGCACTCGGCTGTGTTATACGGCAATGTGAGCGAGGCCTTAGAGAGCTCCTAAACCAGACATCCACCCACCCCCAACTACCTTGCCTTACATAAATGATCTTCCATAATCAATTGTAAAGGAGCATATCTCTCTACTTACAGTACAGACCAAAAGTTTGGACACACCTCATTTAAATATTTTCCTGTATTTTCATGACTATGAAAATTGTACATTCACACTGAAGGCATCAAAACTATGAATTAACACATGTGGAATTATATACTTAACAAAAAAGTGTGAAACAACTGAAAACATGACTTATATTCTAGGTTCTTCAAAGTAGCCACCTTTTGCTTTGATGATTGCTTTGCACACTCTTGGCATTCTCTTGATGAGCTTCAAGAGGTAGTCACCGGAAATGGTTTTCACTTCACAAGTGTGCCCTGTCAGGTTTAATAAGTGGGATTTGTTGCCTTATAAATGGGGTTGGGACCATCAGTTGTGTTGTGCAGAAGTCAGGTGGATACACAGCTTATAGTCCTACTGAATAGATTGTTAGAATTTGTATTATGGCAAGAAAAAAGCAGCTAAGTAAAGAAAAACGAGTGGCCATCATTACTTTAAGAAATGAAGGTCAGTCAGTCCGAAAAATTGGGCAAACTTTGAAAGTGTCCCCAAGTGCAGTTGCAAAAACCATCAACTGCTACAAAAAAACTGGCTCACATGAGGACAGCCCCAGGAAAGGAAGACCAAGAGTCACCTCTGCTTCTGAGAATAAGTTTATCCGAGTCACCAGCCTCAGAAATCGCAGGTTAACAGCAGCTCAGATTAGAGACCAGGTCAATGCCACACAGAGTTCTAGCAGCAGACACATCTCTTCAACAACTGCTAAGAGGAGACTTTGTGCAGCAGGCCTTCATGGTAAAATAGCTGATAGGAAACCACTGCTAAGGACAGGCAACAAGCAGAAGGGACTTGTTTGGGCTAAAGAACAGAAGGAATGGACATTAGACCAGTGGAAATCTGTGCTTTGGTCTGATGAGTCCAAATTTGAGATCTTTGGCTCCAACCACGATGTCTTTGTGTGACGCAGAAAAGGTGAACGGATGGACTCTACATGCCTGGTTCCCACCGTGAAGCATGGAGGAGGAGGTGTGATGGTGTGGGGGTGCTTTGCTGGTGACACTGTTGGGGATTTATTCAAAATTGAAGGCATACTGAACCAGCATGGCTACCACAGCATCTTGCAGCGGCATGCTATTCCATCCGGTTTGAGTTAAGTTGGACCATCATTTATTTTTCAACAGGACAATGACCCCAAACACACCTCCAGGCTGTGTAAGGGCTATTTGACCAAGATGGAGAGTGATGGGGTGCTACGCCAGATGACCCTGCCTCCACAGTCACCAGACCTGAACCCAATCGAGATGGTTTGGGGTGAGCTGGACCGCAGAGTGAAGGCAAAAGGGCCAACAAGTGCTAAGCATCTCTGGGAACTTCTTCAAGATTGTTGGAAGACCATTTCCAGTGACTATCTCTTGAAGCTCATCAAGAGAATTCCAAGAGTGTGCAAAGCAGTCATCAAAGCAAAAGGTGGCTACTTTGAAGAACCTAGAATATAAGGCATATTTTCAGTTGTTTCACACTTTTTTGTTAAGTATATAATTCCACATGTGTTAATTCATAGTTTTGATGCCTTCAGTGTGTATGTACAATTTTCATAGTCATGAAAATACAGAAAAATCTTTAAATGAGGTGTGTCCAAACTTTTGGTCTGTGCTGTACATCTCAAAAACCCTTAGATTAGCAACTGACTCAGAATTTAAGAAAGAAAAATAGTTCCTGATAAATTACTCTTAGTTTCTCCTGACTCAATAAAGAATATTTCAAGCTGTCCTGTCAAGTCAATAATAACAATGCCACAGAGAATAAAGTCATAGACACTTTAATGAGTGATTTGTTTTGGGGAGGAAAAATAGAAAGAATAAAAAATGATGTTTTGCAATTCAAACCCATAATGCAGGTTTGTCTCTGACCAATTGGCATATTGGCTTTTTGGCGTCTCCGTTGGCACAGATAAGAGCGGAGTGACGGAGGATGAAAGGACGGTTTACTACATTGTGAATTATAAAGCTGAGCTACGATGTAGATTATTTATCCATCTTTGGTATATTAGAAGCTAGGCCAATTCAGAGTATTGATCACAAAATGAAATGATGCAATTGATTGATGGACTATGGAATCCAAATGAATAAGGTTTGGAAATCACAGTTTATCTTACATCTACTTTTTTCTGAGATAATATTACATTCTGAGAATTAAGTAACATTAGGGGATATATAGACTGAGAAAAAAGTAACACGTAATAGAGCCCGTTTAGTAACAGGGAAGATGGAGTGATGCACTAACAAGGGAGACTGGAATTGTATACATATCTACAGTTGAGAAATGCATTAAATTATACAAAAATAGACGTTTTTAAAAATTATTCCGTAATTCAAATATGATATATATGATCATAGAAGATCAGAAGGTGAATGGCTTTGTGTTGAGAGGCTATAACCTTATTATAGATGAATAGCAAAGCAATCAGAAGTTGTGGTGCAGCGAAAAATGTCTGGCGGAGAGAGGAGATATTACAGCAATAGATGAAAGCAAATGTTTGAAATTTGAGGCAAGTTTCCATTAATGAGTCACATATACAGTACAGACCAAAAGTTTGGACACACCTTCTCATTTAAAGATTTTTCTGTATTTTCATAACTATGAAAATTGTACATTCACACTGAAGGCATCAAAACTATGAATTAACACATGTGGAATTATATTGTGGTACAATAACATCAATGGAGATATGAAACAATTATGGCTCCCTTTTATCCAAAAAGAGGTTTTCATTGTACAAAAGCAATAAAACATATATAGATATACATATCTATCTATCTATCTATCTATCTATATATATATATATATATACATATATATACTATATATATATATATAAATATACATATATATATATATATATATATATATACTGTATATATATATACAGTGTGTATGGAAAGTATTCAGACCCATTTAAATTTATCTATCTATCTATCTATCTATATATATATATATACATATATATACTGTATATATATATATAAATATACATATATATATATATATATATATATATATATACTGTATATATATATACAGTGTGTATGGAAAGTATTCAGACCCATTTAAATTTTTCACTCTGTGTCTCATTGCAGCTATTTGGTAAATTCTAAAAAGTTCATTTTTTTTCTCATTAAAGTACACTCTGCACCCCATCTTGACTGAAAAACCAAGAAATGTAGAAATTTTTGCAAATGTATTAAAAAAGAAAAATTGAAATATCACATGGTCATAAGTATTCAGACCCTTTGCTCAGACACTCATATTTAAGTCACATGTCCATTTCCTTGTGATCCCCCTTGAGATGGTTCTACTCCTTAATTGGAGTCCAGCTGTGTTTCATTAAACCAATAGGATTTGATTTAGAAAGGCACATACCTGTCTATATAAGACCACGCAGCTCACAGTGCATGTGAGACCAAATGAAAATCATGCGCTCAAAGGAACTGCCCAAGGCGCTCAGAGACAGAATTGTGGCAAGGCATAGATCTGGCCAAGGTTACAAAAGAATTTCTGCATTATTCAAGGTTCCTAAGAGCACAGTGGCTTCCGTAATCCTTAAATGGAATAAGTTTGGGACCACCAGAAGTCTTCCTAGACCTGGTCATTCAGCCAAACTGAGCAATCGTGGGAAAAGAGCCTTGGTGAGAGAGGTAAAGAAGAACCCCAAGATCACTGTGGCTGAGCTCCAGAGATGCAGTAGGGAGATGGGAGAAAGTTCCACAAAGTCAACTATCACTGCAGCCATCCACCAGTCGGGCCTTTGTGGGAGAGTGGCCTGACGGAAGCCTCTCCTCAGTGCAAGACATATGAAAGCCCACATGGAGTTTGCTCAAAAACACATGAAGGACTCCCAGACCATGAGAAGTAAGATTCTCTATTCTGATGAGATGAAGATAGAACTTTTTAGTGATAATCCTAAGCGGTATGTGTTGAGAAAAACAGGCACTGCTCATCACCTGCCCAATAAAATCCCGACAGTGAAACATGGTGATGGCAGCATCATGCTATGGGGTGTTTTTCAGCTGCAGGGACAGGATGACTGGTTGCAATTGAAGGAAACATGAATGTTGCCAAGTACAGAGATATCCTGGATGAAAACCTCTTCCAGAGTGCTTTGGACCTCAGACTTGGCCGAAGGTTCACCTTCCAACAAGACAATGACCCTAAGCACACAGCTAAAATAACAAAGGAGTGGCTTCAGAACAACTCTGTGACCATTCTTGACTGGTATAGCCAGAGCCATGACCTAAACCCAATTGAGCATCTCTGGATAGACCTGAAAATGGCTTTCCACCAACGTTCACCATCCAACCTGCTGGGACTGGAGAGGATCTGCAAGGAAGAATGGCAGAGGATCCTCAAATCCAGGTGTGAAAAACTTGTTGCATCATTCCCAAGAAGACTCATGGCTGTACCAGCTCAAAAGGGTGCTTCTACTCAATACTGAGCAAAGGGTCTGAATACTTATGACCATGTGATATTTCAGTTTTTCTTGTTTAATAAATTTGCAAAAATTTCTACATTTTTTTTTTCAGTCAAGATGGGGTGCAGAGTGTACTTTAATGAAAAAAAAAATTAACTTTTTAGAATTTACCAAATGGCTGCAATGAAACAAAGAGTGAAAAATTTAAAGGGGTCTGAATACTTTCCGTACCCTTTGTATACATATATATGTAATTTATTTATTTATTTATTTAAATACTACGTGTAGAACAGGGGATTAGTGTCAGTTTACAGTGTGTTCAAATCCCATTACCCTTAATCATCAGCTATTTGAAGGAGCAACAGTGCTTGCCTCGCCCACAAAACTCACATTTTTATTACTTATTTTGGCCACAATGCCATACTGAACTAATGCCAAGAGCCAAAAAATTTAAAGGGGTACTTACATAAATACATCACCAGAATGACCATCAGTACATTAATACATCACCATAATTACAAGTGCTTCTCACTAAATTAGAATATCAAAAAGTTTAATTTATTTCAGTTCTTCAATACAAAAAGTGAAACTCATGTATTTTATAGAGTCATTACAAACAGAGTGATCTCTTTCAAATGTTTATTTCTGTTAGTGTAAATGATTATGGCTTACAGCCAATGAAAACACAAAAGTAATTATCTCTGTAAATTAGAATAATTAACAAAAAACACTTGCAAAGGCTTCCTATGCATTTAAAAAGGTCCCTTAGTCTGTTTCAGTAGGCTCCACAATCATGGGGAAGACTGCTGACTTGACAGATGTCCAGAAGGCAGTCATTGACACACTCCTCAAGGAGAGTAAGCAATAAAAGGTCATTGCTAAAGAAGCTGGCTGTTCACAGAGTGCTGTATCCAAGCATATTAATGAAAAGTTGAGTGGAAGGAAAAAGTGTGGTAGAAAAAGGAGCACAAGCAACCGGGATAACCGCGGCCTTGAAAGGATTGATAAGAAAAAGCCATTCAAAACTTGATGCAGTGATTGATGCAAAAGGAGCCCCGACCAAGTATTGAGTGCATTTACTGAACATACATTTCAGTAGGCCAACATTTCGGATTTTAAAAACATTTTTCAAGATGGTGTTATAAAGTATTCTAATTTACTGAGATAATGACTTTTGTGTTTTCATTGGCTATAAGCCATAATCGTCTACATTAACAGAAATAAAAACTTGAAATAGATCACTCTGTAATGACTCTATATAATATATGAGTTTCACTTTTTGTATTGAAGAATTGAAATAAATTAACTTTTTGATGATATTCTAATTTAGTGAGAAGCATTTGTAAGTTTTGAGTATTTGAAGGGGGTTTGATGAAATTCTGCTTTGTTTCTACTCCATATATATACATTTTTGCTACCTATTTTGTAATAACCCTTTTTGGGTAAAATCCCTTATGAGGTTTAAACCTGGAAGTGTAATTAAAAGCCTGGAAGTGTAATTAGGAGAGTTTGGGTCATTACAAAAATTATTTGCAATTCAGACTCTCCAATCTCATCGTTAGAGTGGATTACAGCTAATAGAGCAGAGGGGTCACACATTACATTGATGGCCATTGATTGTTTTCGAGAAATAAATACATAAAAACTGCTTTCTTCTATCAGAGAAATCAGCTGCTGGACTTTTTAAAGAACAAAATTATGATTGTGCATGATATAGAAGACTCATCAGCCATGATCTGTTATGGCAGTACTTTACATATGCATGGGATTATATTAGGATGATCACTGGTTTCATAGCCAACATAATATAACCAATTCAGTGTGAAATCTCATAAACAATTAATATTGTTTTGCCTGCTTAACTACTTCAGGGCCACCAATAGACTTTAAACATCTGGGGCAGTCCACATTCTACTCTGCAGGGATGTTATAAAACAAGGGTACTCCACATTTTTTGGACCAAGGGCCGCAATGCCATACTGAACCAATCACAAGGGCCTAAAGAATTTAAAGGGGTACTTACATAAATATATCACCAGAACCACCATAAGTACATTAGTGCATCACCAGAACTAAGTTTTGAGTATTTGAGGAGGATTTGTAGAGATTCTGCTCCAAAAAATAAGCGTGAATATACACCAACTTCACTGAGTTTTTGAAGCAGAAACTGAGTGAAATATCATTAAATCCTTCTCATAATCTCAAAACTCTAAGTTTTGATGATTTTTAAGCTTTAACATAGCCATGAAGCATGTTTTGGATTGCTACATGTGTACAACATCAGAACCACCATCAGTATATGAATGCACCAGAACCTCCATCAGTACATGCATGGAGCGCCAGAACCACTGTCAGTACATGAATAAATCACCAAGCTTAGTACAGCAATTGATTGCACTGCCAGGTTAGCCCCATGTACAATTTAATCTACAAATCCCAGTATGTCTTTAACAATAGTAAGGAGATACTGGGAGTTGTTAAAAATCATCATCAGACTGTGGACCATACAGGAGCCACGGCACTGAAGGGAAGCAGGAAGGATCATATATAAACAAATACATCCCCAAACCTTACGTTTGTCATCTTCCCAATTAAAGTGATGAGATGAGATTTATCTTCTAGTAGTCTCTGCAGATGTCCCTCTTCTCTGTCTTCAGCAGTACTTCCTGACATGGTGCCCCTAAAAATGAAAGTATCATTATATTTCCCCATGAATAAAAATATCTTCCATGCTGTGCCCCTGAAAAAATAATTACCTATGCTTCCTCCACAAAATTTGCCCCTTTGTAAAATGTCCCTTGCACACTGCCCCTCTGCAAAATGTCCCCCACACACTGTCTCTCTGCAAAAGTCCTCCAGACACTACCCCACTGCAAAATGTCCCCCACAAACTGCCCCTCTTCAAAATGTCCCCTGCACACTGCCCCTCTGCAAAATGTCCCCAGCACACTTTCGCTCTGAAAAATGTCCCCAGCACACTGCCTCTCTTTAACATGTCCTCCAAAAACTATCTCACTGCAAAATATCCTCCGCACAGTGCCGCTCTGCAAAATATCCCTCCTACACTGCACCTCTGCAAAATGTCCCTCGCACACTGCCCCTCTGCAAAATGTCCCCCACAAACTGCCCCTCTTCAAAATGTCTCCTGCACACTGCACCTCTGCAAAATGTCCCTCGCACACTGCCCCTCTGCAAAATATCCCCAAACGTTGTCCCTCTCCAAAGTATCCACCCACACACTGCCTCTCTGAATCAAGTACCCCCCACCACCACTGCTTCTTGCAAAACTGTGCCCTTTTTCCCAATTACCACCCCTCATTATGTGCCCTCATTATAACATTAACCGCCTGCTCCCTTATCCACAATTATAATTTGTTTAATCTTCGGCTCCTTGATGGAACAATTACTATTGGTCGTGCCATCTCTTCTCCTCTACGATTCGGCGCTTCAATGCCGGCAGTTGTGTGATGACGCCAGCAGCTTACTAACCTCATTACACCGCTGCGCGTAGAGACTGAGACTGACGAGCTCTGCTCTACGCCAGTCCTGGAGACGGTGTTCAAATATGTTTGTGTCTGAAAGACGCAAATACATTTGAATATAAGAAGAAGGGACTATTGGCTGCAGCAAAACCTTTGGTGCGCCGCATGTGGCCCGCAGGCTGTATGTTGTGCAGGCCTGTTCTAAAATGACACTACTTTGTATAACAAAGAGAAGGTAGAGACCATAAACCAGTGCTGTGTATTCAGTATGGTAAGCGCTATCTGCGCTTCCTTCTACAGACCCAGTGATCATGTGATGGCCGGGTGTAGGGAGAGAGCAGGAGCTGATGGGTCCTAGGAGACCCACTCAACCCTGCTATACAGGCAGTAGGTTGAATTTCCCCTGTAACTAGGGTCAATATACCAGCACCAGTTAGGGAAGACATAAGATTAAAAAAATAAGTATTTAAAGAGGTTGGCCTTAAATTCACTTTAACAGATGTGTTTGGGACATGGGTTTGCGTACAATTACTATTATATAGGTATGACAGGTTCTCCACCTGCCCTTGTTAGTTCAGCTTTCCTCACATACTGCACAGCTCTCCCCTCCATACAATGGTCACTGATGGAGGAGCAGTGACCAGAGCACTCCATCAGCCTTGTACTATTGAAAACCTCACATGAGAAAGATGCTTTTATAGTGAAGTAGACTGATGGACAGGTCTGGTCACTGCTCCTCCACCAGCAGCCATATTATAGACTGGAAGGCTGGGCAGTCTGTAAGGAAAGCTGCAGTAACAAGAGCAGGAGGAGAACCTGTCACACCTATATAATAGTAAGTGCCACAAAATCATGTCCCCAACACATCTGATAGGGTAAAGCTAAAATGGTCAACCTCATTAACTAATTCTGCAGCCAGCAACAGACAGTGCAACACAAAGACTATAGGAGGCAAACGGCACAAATGCTTTTAATGAAATCCAATTGAATTTTTATTTAACCATTGAAGCAAAAAAACAAACAAACAAATGTATCAAAAGTTAGACAACCCCTGTGTAAAATAAATGACAATAAAAAGACAAAAAAAAGAAACTGGAAAAAAAAATAAAAAAAAAACACTGACTATCCAAATTTCTGTTACAAGCCCTTCCCCCGTCAAAAAAACATGTATCGGATATATAACAATAATTGATACTGATAGGGGAACAAATTTTAACATGTGTTTTAGTGGTACCTTGCGGTAAGAAACAAAAACAGACACTGAAAACAGACACATAAATCCTTTATTTACTACTGATATTACCAGAAAAATAAAATAAGATAGAGTCTTAATTTAGTTTAATACTATCTTTCACAAAAAGTTTCACAAAAAATGATGCAAAACATTATTCAAATATTTGAACAATAAAAATGTTCACAGATTTTTAAACCATATGTGCGAAAATAAAAAATGTGCCTTGACAAGAATGAGGACAAATGGCCTGGTCTTATAGTGGTTTAATAAAGGCCTGAATATATATATATATATTTACTTAAATGGACTTGGGAACAGTTCTATAACCCTCCAGCTCCAGATCTTGCTCATCTATCACATCCTCCACCTGTCAGATTTAAAAGATGTGCCAGTAACTTGTGTAAAGTGACAACATTGCCCTGATGTGTAAGTGTGGGCATGAGAAGCTACATGTCATGGTGCTCCTTGTAGTGAATTGATGTATAGTATGATTTACCTGTGCCCCTGGTGGTCTTCTGCCCTTCTTCTTCTTTCTTGATTGAAGAGCTTTCATGTGATGAGCCAAAGATTTGTCTTCTTCTCTTGGCTCCACTTTGAACTAGGACCTCCTGATGACATTCCTGTTCTTCTTTCTGGCCTTGGTGATCAATCTTCTGAGAGATGATCTCCAACTCTGAGCCATTTCTCTTCTCTCCTCTCCGATGGCTCTTCTTGATGGACGGCTTCTCATCCTCCGATGAGTCCAAAACAATTCTTCTCCTTTTCTCCGCTCTCTTCCTAAAGACCTCCTCTTTAATCTCCATAATGTCGCTTTGCTGAAGGCAGCTCCTCCTCATCCGCATACAAGCCAACTGCAACTCTCCAACTGCGACCAGGCAACATTCCAATGTGCTCATGCCACTGGTCAAGTGATTAGTAATGGCCATAAGCAGTCATATATATCAATTATACAGATATTTGTGTTTTTCTATTTTCTTCTTATTATATCACATAGTATTAGGCCAAGATCACGCATGGAGCTTTACTTTAGCTTTTCTGCTGCCTTTTTTTCTATAGAAGACTCTAATATTCAGATCTTTTTCCCATTTTCAGGTTAAGAATTGAATATATTTTGTAGTAATCTCTATAGCAATATTTACATGCAATGTTGTAACTATAGGTTTCTAAAGAATCATTTCTAGTGACTATAATTGCTTCTTAGAAAACCCACAGGTATGCGTTTGCTGTTTTGCAGAACGCTCTTTGCCACCATTTTCATTCTGACGCTGTTTTGCAGCCTTTAGGGTATGTGACGTGTTCAATATTTGTAGCAGAAAAATCCTGCAAATGCTAGAGTGTTGGCGGGTAAAATGCTGCCTACAAAGTGCATTTTTGATTTTTTTTTATTAATTTGGGTGAAAAACGCAGCAAAAACATTTAAACAATAGAAGTGCGGCAGATTTGAAACTCTGGAAAAAAGCGGCAAAAATGCAACATGTGAACATGCCCTTGGCTTCTAGTCCATCAAAAATAAGGTAAATCTGAACTTGAGATGCCGTTGTGGTTACTCATTCTGGTCTTAATACTGTTAATACTATAGGAAACGACAAGATAATGAACACGCTTTTTATTAGTGTAGATAGGGAGATACAGCACTCCTAGACTGGACATAAGGATTTTATTTGGCTAATAGTAATAATATTCATAGCCTATATTCTCTACACTATACTACATACTTTTTTCACATATATGCATTGATATTTTCTTGTGATATACTGTATTATCAGTATATGGACTGGATTATTTGTAATTTAAGTCCAAATTTTGTGCATGCAGATAGTTTTTTTCTGCTAAAACTTAGATTAGTCATTGCTAATGTCTCAGCATATTATACATTTTTTGTATTTTTTTTGTAACTTTCTGCTAAACAATAATAGGGATTATTTGCTTATACTTTATATTTGCTTGTTCATAGTATACACTTATTCACTATATTCTACATTATACATTTTGTCGTGTATGTATATTGGATTTTTTCTTATTTTTATTATGTCACATTACACGAGGCTACAAAAAATTTCAATTTGTAGGCTTACAATGCTATAAAAGCGACTTTTTGAAGTCAGGATTCTACTAGATTTAGCTAATTAACTATTAAATATCTCAGAAACTAGAGTCAATCTGGCAAAACCGAAGTCATATTCTAAATCAGCTCCATAAACTTAATATAAAACCGTTCAGACATCGTTGGCACCAAAATCACTGTGTGATCTCTGTGTTCATCCTCTTACAGCACACTACTCACACTTTCAAGTGGCTAGAAGACCAGATTGGGGGGGCAATATATACTAGGATGGAGGCATATATATACCAGGAAGGGGGATATTAGTACAGAATTGGGGGACATTACCCCTATAACAGTGACAGCAGACCTCCTATAACAGTGCATCATCACCACATTTTTTGCTTCAATTTTTTTTCCTATTTTCCTCCTCTAATACCTAGGTGCGTCTCATGGTCCGGTGCATCTTATACTCCGAAAAAAGATACAGTATTTTAGTTGACAATGGTTTCAACTAGTGATGAGCGAACGCGCTTGCCACTACTCGGTACTCGCCCGAGCATCATGGTGCTCGAGATGCTCTGCGAGTATTTCCGGGTTGCTCGGGCGGGAACTCGGGTCCCCTCCCTGCATGTTTGGTGCTCTTTAGAGAGCCAATGAACATGCAGGGATTGACTGCCATGCACTGTAATGCCGTAGCCATGTTGGTTGTGGCCATACAGTGATTGGCTGGCCGCATAGCATCATCGGGTGTATATAAGACCGTGCACCGCCATGCTCGTCACAGTCACTCCGGATCAGACAGTGTAGGGAGAGCTGCTGCTGTGTCAGGGAGAGATTAATCGTGCATTAGGTAGTGTAGGGAGAAAAACCGTACATTACACATATCCATCTTAACAAACAGTCCTTTTGAGGACTAACTAATCCATCTGCAGAGATATAAGGCAGGCAGTGTATATAAGCAGGCAGGCAGGGCATATAACAGACTGCAGTGCACATAGGACAAGGGCTCCATTCCAGTTCTGCCTTCTGCTGCTGTTAAGTCTCAGGGGTCAGGAATAATTTTTTTTGCATCTTAATCCTCATAATTTGCTTAAAAAGCAATCCAGAGAACACGGTTTTTCTGCGCCATTTGCTTGTTGGCACTGCAGAATACAGTCAGGTCCTTTCCATACTACAGCGCTAAAAATCCAGCTATTTAAAACTGTGGTTTGTCCGTCACATGGATCACATATACGTTTTCAGAAAATACTGCCATTTCTGACCTGCATTAATTTTTTTTTTCAGTGTGTCAGCAACGTTTTTGACACTGGTTTGCTGTTCAAAACAGTTACCTACAGGCCAGGTATTTAAAACTGTGTTTTCTCCTTCACACGGATTTCATATATGTTTTCAGAAAATACTGCCATTTCTGGCCTCCATTAAAAAAAATTTTCAGTGTGTCAGTGAAGCAATTGACACCAGATTGCTGTTCAAAATAGTTACCTACAGGCCAGGTATTTAAAACTGTGTTTTCTCCGTCACACGGCTCACATATACGTTGTCAGAAAATACTGCCATTTCTGGCCTCCATTAAAAATTTCTTTCAGTGTGTCAGCAAAGTTTTTGACACTGGTTTGCTGTTCAAAACAGTTACCTACAGGCCGGGTATTTAAAACCGTGTTTTCTCTGTCAAACGGCTCACATATAAGTTCGCTCCAAACTCAGTCATTTGTAGTGAGCGTGGAAGATACTGTCCTCCATTTAAAATGGGCAAGGCACGTAGCAAGGGACGGGGAACTGGACGTGATGGTAATGGTGCATGCAGAGGCCAAGGACAAGGCCGTGGGCAAGTCGAAATTGTGCCACAACAAACACCCACATCTTCTCGCCTGACCTTCTTGTCCCAATTTCTAGGGGACCGCAGCACACCACTATTGAACCCAGAGAAGTGTCAAAGGGTTGTTGGTTGGATAGCGGATAATGCTTCCAGTCACTTAGCCACCACCACCACCCTGTCTTCCACACGGTCAAGTCTCAGAAGCCGTGAGTCTGGACCGCATATTCGTCATCCTGATCCTCCTTCCTCCCACCATGCCGAGTACCCAGAGACAACTGATCCCACACTTGGACACTCTGAAGAGCTGTTCACTTTTCCATTGATAGATTCGGGCCTCTCGCCCGGTCCACTTGAGGCGGGGCAAGAGGAGATCACGTGTAGCGATGCCCAAATATTTGAGCAGCCACGGTCACACGAAGGCGACGGTGGGAAAGTGTCACAAGAGGTGGACGATGATGAGACACAATTGCCAGAAAGTCAGGAGGAGGACCAGGGTGCGGAAGTGGAAGACGAGGTGGTGGACGATATAGTAACTGACCCAACCTGGCAGGAGGACACGCAGAGCGAGGACAGCAGCACACAGGGGGAGGGAGGCAGAGCACCCAAACAGGCAGGAAGAAGCAGTGTGGTGGCCGCAGGCAGAAGGCAGGCAACCGTTCCCCGTAACACCAACACGAAGGAAGTTGCCAGTGCAACCGTTAGGTCTTCCCGAGTCTGGTTGTTTTTAAAGACTCTGCCAATAACCCCAAAAAGGCCATTTGCACCACCTGCCAGGCCACCATCAGCAGGGGTGGCAAAACGACCAGCCTGACCACCACCAGCATGATCAGGCACATGGCAGCAATGCACCCGACTTTGTGGGACAAACCCCAGGGTCCAGGAACAGTGTCTGCAGGTGGCACCATTGCTTTTTCCGCTGATGGGGATGCAAGCCAATCCCCTGTCCATGGTGCATGCGAAGATGCCTCCTGCCCTGCATCTGTCGTTGCACACTCTCAAGTAGCAGCATCAGGAAGCACGTCCATGTCCTTGTCCCAGCGCAGCTTTCAGTTGTCCATACTCCATGCCTTGGAACGCAAGCGCAAATATGCAGCCAAAGCCCCACAGGCCACACTACTAAATTCTCACATTTCACGACTGCTTGCGCTCGAAATGTTGCCTTTTAGGCTCATAGAGACAGAAGCATTCCGCAACCTGATGGCGGCGGCCGTCCCTCGGTACTCGATCCCCAGCCGCCACTATTTCTCCCGGTGTTCCGTCCCCGCATTACACAAGCACGTGTCCCAAAACATTAGCCGTGCTCTCAACAACGCAGTTACCGGTAAAGTCCACCTAACCACAGACAGGTGGACAAGTGCTTGTGGGTAGGGATGGTACATCTCGCTGACGGCAGACTGGGTTAACATAGTGGAAGCCGGGACCCAGTCGGACCTTGGGACGGAACACGTCCCCCCGATGCCAAGGATTGCGGGCCCTAGGTCAATCAGGGTTGCCCCCATGGTCTACAGCTCCTGCACCTCATCCTCCTCAGCCTCCTCCTCCTCTTCAGCCTCCATCTCCGAAATGACCACATCAGTCACAAGCTGAAAGCACTGCAGCACTGCCTCGGCCATGCGGCAACAGGCTGTGCTGAAGCTAATATGCTTAGGTGAAAAACCGCACAATGCTGAAGAGTTGTGGACAGCTCTGAAAGAGCACGCAGATCTGTGGCTCACAACGCTGACTTACAGCTAGGCATGGTCGTGTGTGACAATAGCCGGAACCTGGTGGCGGCTCTGAGGCGAGGTGAGCTCACACACGTACCATGCCTGGCCCATGTGCTTAACCTCGTGGTTCAGCGGTTTCTCAAATCCTACCCGGAGCTGCCTGATCTGCTTGTTAAAGTACGCCGCCTGAGTGCCCATTTTAGAAAGTCAACTACAGCTTCCGCCGCCCTTGCAGTGTTTCAGCAGCGTTTGCAGCTTCCGGCTCACAGACTGGTGTTTGATGTCCCCACGCGTTGGAACTCTACACTGCAGATGTTGAGAAGGATTTGTGAGCAGAAGAGGGCAGTTGTTGAGTACCAGCATCAACAAGGCCGTCGGTATTCAGTTCAGACTCCACACATAAGACCTCAGGAGTGGACATGGATGTCAGACATATGTACCATTCTCCAAAACTTTGAGGACTCCAATAAGATGGTGAGCGGCGATGACGCCATAATTAGCGTCACCATCCCGCTTCTCTGTCTTCTGAAACGCTCTCTGCTCACAATCAAAGAGGATGCATTGCAGGCGGATCACGATGAGATGGAGCAAGGAACCATACAGGGTGATTACACACAGCCAAGCCTCATCTCATCCCAACGTGGATTGGGTGACAATGAGGAAGAGGAGGAAGAGGAGGAAGGACAGGAGCTAGTTTCATGCACTATAGACGGTACTACCTGCACAGCTGTCATACCGTCTGTTCAGCGTGGATGGCCAGAGGACAGAGAGGAGAAGGAGGAGAGCATGGTCAGTCATCCTCTTGGTGAGGACACAGAAGTCTTGCCTGTTAGTAGTCTGGCATACATGGCTGAATTTATGTTACGCCGCCTTTTCCATGACCCTCGCGTTCTCAAAATTTTGGGTGAGAGCCATTACTGTTTGGTGACACTTCTAGACCCACGTTACAAGGAGAACTTTATATCTCTTATTCCTGAGGGGGACAGGTCTACAAAAATGGGGCTGTACCAGAAGGCCCTCGTTGTGGAACTATTAAAAAAATTCCCATCTGAAAACGCTGGCGGCAGAGGGAAAACTTCATTGGACAACCAAGGAGTACAGGCGAGAGACACACAACTTCAATCCAGCAGAGGCAGGGGAACACTGTCAAAGTTCTGGGAGAGTTTTCTCAGACCCTCCCATCGGACAGGCCCTGAGGCACGGGGTACTCTCACAAGGAGTGCAAAGTTTGGGAAGATGCTGAGGGAGTACCTTGCCGACCGTACCAATGTCCTCCGTGATTCCGCTGTGCCTTATAATTATTGGGTATCCAAGCTGGATACGTGGAATGAACTGGCTCTCTATGCCTTGGAGGTCCTGGCCTGCCCTGTCGCCAGCGTTTTATCAGAGCGGGTTTTTAGTGCCGCTGGTGGAATTATAACTGATAAGTGCATCCGCCTGTCAACTGAAAATGCTGACAGGCTGACTCTTTAAAAATGAACAAGGGCTGGATTGGGCCAGACTTCTCAACACCATCGAATGATAGCAGCATAACATAAACTCCAATCCAGTGTCTTTTCTTGAGAGGTGTATTCCCATGCACCTTTTCACACCCACACATGGGTATACGCTTCCTGAGTTTGGCTATTTGCTCTTGTCCTCCTCCTTCTCCTCATTCTCCACCACCATATCACCAGGGTGACCGTGGTCCGTGATGCAACACCCACCTAATTTTTTTAAAGGGTGTTTATGATGCCCATAAAAAAAATTTTGATACAGTATGTACATGTATACCCCCCAGGGATAAATGTTTGACTCTCTCTTTTCTAATGGGAATTTGTCATTACTGTGGCCCTGCTCTATGTGTCTTTAAATTCTTAGTGGGGTTTTTCCTAAAATTGTCAGCAGTTGGACTCACTGCATACCCTATAACTGTATAGCAGACTCTCTCCTTTCTAATGGGAACATGTCGTACCTTGTTACTGTGGCCCTGCTCTATGTGTCTTTAAATTCTTAGTGGGGTTTTTCCTAAAATTGTCAGCCGTTGGACTCACTGCATACCCTATAACTGTATAGCAGACTCTCTCCTTTCTAATGGGAACATGTCGTACCTTGTTACTGTGGCCCTGCTCTATGTGTCTTTAAATTCTTAGTGGTGTTTTTCCCAAATTTTGGCAGCCCTTGCAGTCACAGCATGGGCATTACCACTTATTGGAGACCCGCTCCTTTATAATGGGAACATTTTTTTTACTGAGACCCTCCTCTATGTCTCTTCAAAGGGGTATTGGGTTGCGTCCAAATTTTTGGCAGCCCTTGCAGTCACTGGATACGCAATAACAGTATAGGAGACCCACTTGTTAATAATGGGAACAATAAAGCATAGCCGGCTGATGGCTCTCTAACATTAGCTAGGGCCGACTCCTGGCCTTTTAAGAATAGTAAGGGCCGTCTGATATCCCTATAAAAATAGGCTTTATGACTTTCAGAGTCCCTCCATCATAAATAAAACAGGAAGTGTTTGATGATGTGTCACACACCACATTGCCAGCTAAGGTTGTAAAATGTTAAAATGACATTTCCCGGTGAATGCATTTGTCTTAAAAAAAAAATGTAAAAAATACAAAACAATAGGATCTTTCTTTAGTATAAAAAACAGCGTCACCAATTTAACAACAATGTAATCACATTGTTCAGCTCAAGCACCTCCTCCTCCATCTCCGAAATGACCACATCAGTCACAAGCTGACAGCACTGCAGCACTGCATTGGCCAAGCGGCAACAGGCTGTGCTGAAGATAACATGCTTAATGCTTAATTGACAAACCGCCCAGCGCTGCAGAGTTGTTGAAAGCTGTAACACAGCAGCCTGATCTGTGGCTCTCACTGCTGAACATACAGCCAGGCATGGTCGTGTGTGACAATGGGCGGAACCTGGTGATGGAGAAATGACAGCCGGGGTAGATACGGTTTCCCTCTATGCCAGTCCTTT
Source organism: Phyllobates terribilis (assembly GCF_046119375.1). NCBI lineage: Eukaryota > Metazoa > Chordata > Amphibia > Anura > Dendrobatidae > Phyllobates > Phyllobates terribilis. Next base: position 310,383,032 of record NW_027362764.1, read on the forward strand.
CACCGAGCTAAAGAATATGGCTGTGGTGAAATACAACTCCCACTGAGAAGCTGTTTCAGATTGAAAAACATTGTGCCCACCAGAGGATTTGATTCTGAGGGCTAACCTTTCCCGCCAGCTCAAGAGCCCCATAGCAGCTGCAAAGTTAACGCTATCTTGAACTTTCCTGAGGTAGAAGCCAAGGCACACCGATGATTCTCTGGTGGGACCGTCCAACCCTGCCGAAAAGCAGTCCTGGCTAAGAAAAGTGTGTGGAAAGGTTCCCGGACACTCTATGGCTGCTTTTTTAATGTGGATCGGCCATGCTTATGCATGTTATTTCTCAAACCGCATTACAGATCAGGCCATTGTCCAACTCTGTATTCAAGAAATTAAATGCACAAAGAAAGATGTGTGTGTGTCAAAGCACCACCGACAAGGGCGAGCTGATGTTGGACGGGCTGCCATTGCTTCTGCAACAAGCTGCATCACAGGACTTCCTGTGAGAAATAACATGCAGGGTAGATAGGGTTTCCCTCTATGCCAGTCCTTTCACCGAGCTAAATACAACTGTCAGCAAAAAAAAGTTGTGGACTGGCTCCATACCGTCCCTGGCCACATTCACCTGTCCACGTGTTTGTGGTTAGGCGGTCCTTCCCAATAAGTGCACTGGGGAGGGCATGGGTAATGTTGTGGGACCCGTGCTTGTGGAAGGTTTTGTTTTTGTATGTTTTATTGTGAGTCCATAAAAGTGGCGTACTACTCTGACAACTTTGTTAACAGCAGTGACCTGGGAGTCAGAAATGCTTCCAGGGGTTTTCCCCATGCTGTTCCCATGTCATTTGAGCAGTGTTCCCATCGATTTGGGCAATTTTTAGGCCCTCTGCAGACCGCCGGGGGGAGCCGCCTGAAAAATGCTCAAGTTTCCCCTAGACTTACATTGGGCTTGTTGCTCGGGTCGAGCACCTGAGTATTCCAATTTGCTCGACCCGAGCAACGAGTACCCGAGCATTTTAGTGCTCGCTCATCACTAGTTTCAACCCTTCAGCAGTACATAACATTGTGGCAGGGGTTTCTTCCTAATTAAAGTTGTCTGGGCTACCTTCACTTTCGGGTTAAGTAATTTTTGAAAGGTTTTTCTAGGTTTAATAGTTTTTCTGACCATAGGCATCCTATCATTAGTTGATAGTAAAATAATTTATTTATTCAGATATTCATGTTCTACTTATGATGAATATGTTGTGATTAAGCTTGCATTTTTATTAGCTTTTTTCACGGCTTTGCCTAATGATGAATTAGTGGCTGTTAGTGAGATGGGTTTGGCATTTCTAAATGTCGTGGATGTTAAATTGTCTGTGTCAATGGTTTTCATTTTGATATGAAGATCTAAGACAGAACAGGTTGGAAATGTTACATGGTAAGAGATTATCTGTTTGTCCAGTCCTAGCAGTGGAGGTTACTTACCAAGGAGACCTAAGATTCCCGACTCCTTTTCAATTCATTTTGATGTCTCCTCTTTACCTAAAGTTCAGTTCCATTCAGTAGGTAAAAATGCTTCAAAGCTCATGGAATCAGTCAATTTTCATCTCTTCATTCCACATTGGTTGGGTTTAGATGCTGCTCTTATCAATAGTATCGGTATATGGGAATCAGAGCGGTTTAGGATGTACATTCGGCCAATTGTAATTATTTAATTCTTTTTTAAATCCCGGACAAAGTTCTTTGTGGATATTCAATCGCTCCTTTGTTTTTTTTTTGTCACAGAAGAGGGCTGAGATGTGTAATTATGCAGATAATTTGCTCTTTGAATCCTTTTATTACTGTTAGTGGTTGTGTTATCGGGGTTTGTGATGGAGGCAGGTAGACCACATATTAATTGTGAATTACAGGTCTCACCATCTCCAAATGTTATTACAATTCACGCGGGTGGCAATGACTTGGGAAGAATAAAGAGTCTGGATCTGCTGGCAAAGATGAAAATAGATTTGGATTCATGTAAATACACTAGTGGCCAAAACCCTCAAGATTTATGAATTTTTAGCAGTTTGCCAATACAAATACAAATTTCATGAATGTTTTTGATTTCACAGTAAAGTAGAAATAACAAAATCTTATATAGAAACACAATATTAGCAGGAAACTTGTTAATTTGTCAAAAAATTGGACATTATTGTCACTCAGATGACTGTGGGAGAAAAGCCATTTATTTGTCCTATTTTCATATCTAACACTAAAATGTTAATACTTAGTTGGATAGCCCTTGGCCTTGATAACTGCCTGGCATCTACTTGGCATGCTATCTACCAGTTTGTTTAAATCAGATGGTGTGATGATATGAAACCATTATTTGATGATGGCTGCAATGAGTTCCTGCTTGTGTGAAGCCCGCTGTTTTGACACCGCTCTTTTAAGCCGAGCCAATTGATTCTCAATAGGATTGAGATCTGGGCTGTTTCCTGGCCAATTCAATAGCTGAACATTTTTGTCCTTGAACCAAGAGAGACATTTTTTAGCTGTATGGCATGGGGCTCCATCTTGCTGAAAAATAAACGGTGTCCCTTCACCAAATACATCATGTGCCGAAGTAATGAGTTTAGGCTGAAGGACTTCCTTGATGTACTTTCCACCTTTCCACCATTAACTGTTTCTTTAATTACCGGCAGCTCTGGACATGCAGACCGGACATAACCGCAAGAGAAGTATGCAGCCTCCCAGGTGCGAAGATCAAGGATGTTACCGATAGGATACCGAAGCTCATCAGTTCCAAGGATGTCCACCCATTTCTTCTGATACATGTTGGCACCAATGACACGGCAAGGAAGGACCTACCGACAATCTGCAAGGACTTTGAAGCATTGGGGAAGAAAGTAAAAGAACTGGATGCGCAGGTAGTTTTTTCTTCTATCCTTCCAGTAGACGGGCATGGCGTCAGGAGATGGAACAGGATCCTTGATGTGAACAACTGGCTGAGACGATGGTGCAGACAACAAGGATTTGGATTCCTGGACCACGGTGTGAATTACTTCTATGATGGACTCCTTGCCAGAGACGGACTACACCTCAACAAACCCGGGAAACACACATTCGCCAGGAGACTCGCAACACTCATCAGGAGGGCGTTAAACTAGAAGAAGAGGGGATGAGAAGAAAAACGCCGGACACGAACATGAAACCAGAGAACATACTAATGAAAGATATGAAGTGCGACAAAGAAGGTACAAGACAAGATACTTGGAAGGGAGGTAAGAAAAATTCTAATACAATCCACAGGGAGAAGATTGGAACAAAACAAAATCGTGTAAACTGCGTGCTAGCAAATGCCAGAAGCCTGACAAACAAGATGGATGAACTGGAAGCAGAAATATCTACAGGTAACTATGACATAGTGGGAATAACCGAGACATGGTTATATGAAAGCTATGACTGGGCAGTTAACTTACAGGGTTACAGTCTGTTTAGAAGGGATCGAAGAAATCGGAAAGGGGGTGGAGTCTGTCTATATGTAAAGACGTGTCTAAAGCCTACAATACGGGAGGATGTATGGGAGGGAAATTAGGAGGTCGAGTCCTTATGGGTGGAGATACATGGGGCAAAAAACAATAATAAAATTATCATAGGAGTCTGTTATAAACCACCAAATATAGCAGTAGCCACGGAAAGTTTATTAATGAGACAAATAGACGAAGTAGCAAAAAATAACGAGGTGATTATTATGGGGGACTTCAACTACCCCGATATAGACTGGGAAACCGAAAGCTGTAGAGCTCAGAAAGGAAACAGGTTTCTGTCAATTATCAAAGACAATTATTTGTCACAACTTGTGCAGGAACCAACTAGAGGGACGGCCCTTTTAGACTTAATATTAACTAACAGGCCAGACAGAATAACTGAGGTGCAGGTCGGGGGACACCTGGGAAATAGTGACCACAACATTATACAATTCCACATGTGCTTCAGTAGGGTGCCCAGCAAGGGAGTGACAAAAACACTGAACTTCAGGAGGGCAAAGTTTGATCAGCTAAGAGATGCCCTTCACCTTATAGACTGGGATAGTATCTTCAGTAATAGGAGCACGGATAGAAAATGGGAAATTTTCAAAACAGTCCTACATAGTCACTGTAGAAGGTACATACCTTATGGGAATAAAAGGGCTAGGAATAGGAGGAAGCCAATGTGGCTAAATAAGGAAGTCAAGAGGGCAATGAAAAACAAAAAAAGGGCTTTCGGTAAACTTAAACAAGAAGGCAGCGAGGAAGCGCTAATATCTTATAGGGAAAAAAACAAAATCTGTAAGAAACAAATAAGAATAGCAAAAGAGGAGACAGAGAGACTAATTGCCAAGGAAAGTAAAACGAATCCCAAACTGTTCTTTAACTATATAAACAGTAAAGGATTAAAACTGATGGAGTTGGCCCATTGAAAAATAACCTGGGTAAAATCATAGAGGGCGATGAGGGTAAAGCAAACCTACTCAATAGCTTCTTCTCCACTGTTTTCACAAAAGAAAACAATTTATCGGAGGAAATGCAGAGTGATAAAGTAAACCCTCCGCTAGATATCACCCACCTAACCCAGGAGGAAGTTCAGAAACGCCTAAATAATATCAAAATAGACAAGTCACCAGGCCCAGATGGCATACACCACCGGGTACTAAAAGAATTTAGTAATGTGATAGACAGACCGCTGTATCTTATATTCAAGCACTCTTTATGGACAGGGACTGTCCCACTAGACTGGCGCCAAGCAAATGTGGTACCAATATTCAAAAAGGGGTCTAAAAGTGACCCTGGGAACTATAGACCAGTAAGCTTAACGTCTGTTGTGGGTAAATTGTTTGAAGGATTTCTTAGAGATACTATTGTAGAATATCTTAATGATAATAACTGTCTAACTCCATATCAACATGGATTTATGAGGGATCGCTCCTGCCAAACAAACCTGATCGCCTTCTACGAGGAGGTGAGCTCACAGCTGGACCGGGGAGAGTCAGTGGATGTTGTATACCTTGACTTCTCCAAAGCGTTTGATACCGTGCCACACAAAAGGTTGGTATATAAAATGAGAATGCTTGGTCTGGAGGATAATGTGTGCAAGTGGGTAAATAGCTGGCTGAGTGATAGAAAGCAGAGGGTGGTTATCAATGGAGTAAGCTCAGGGTGTGTCAGGGTTACTAGCGGGGTGCCTCAAGGGTCTGTCTTGGGCCCTATATTATTTAATATATTTATTAATGATCTAGTGGAAGGGTTGCATAGTAAAATAGCAATATTTGCAGATGATACTAAACTTTGTAAAGTAGTTAATACAGATGAGGATAGGGCACAGCTACAGGAGGATTTAGATAAATTGGGGAGTTGGGCCAAAAAATGGCAAATGGGGTTCAATGCCGATAAATGTAAGGTCATGCACATGGGAAAGAAAAACAGCAGTCACCCATACATATTAAATGGGAAACCGTTGGGGAAATCTGACATGGAGAAGGACCTGGGCGTCTTGGTTAACAGCAAATTAAATTGGAGTGCCCAGTGTCAGGCAGCAGCTGCGAAGGCAAATAGAGTCATGGCATGCAGGAATAGGGGCATATGATGAGAACATTGTTCTTCCTCTGTATAAAGCGCTGGTAAGGCCGCACTTAGAATATTGTGCACAGTTCTGGGCTCCGGTGCTCAGGAAAGACATATTGGAGCTAGAGAGGGTACAAAGGAGGGCGACTAAGGTAATAAAGGGAATGGAGGGACTAGAATACCCAGAGAGGTTGTCAAAATTAGGCCTATTTACGTTGGAAAAGAGAAGGCTTAGGGGAGACCTCATAAACATGTATAAATACATCAGGGGGCAGTACAGAGATCTCTCCCATGACCTGTTTATACCAAGGATGGTGACAAAGACGAGGGGGCACACTATGCGTCTGGAGGAAAGGAGGTTCCTGCACCAGCATAGAAGGGGATTCTTTACGGTCAGAGCCGTGAGACTCTGGAACTCTCTGGGAGAGGAAGTGGTGATGTCCAACTCACTTAATGAGTTCAAGAGAGGCCTTGACGCCTTTCTTGAGAACAATAAAATTACATCTTATGCTTAGTGATAGTTAATTAATCCTGGGATTTAATCTGACTGCCAGATTGGAGTCGGGAAGCGAATTTTTCCCCAATGATGTAAATTGGCCTATACCGCATGGGTTGTTTTTTTGCCTTCCCCTGGATCAACGCTGCGGAATAGCTGCAGTGCACAAGAAATAGGCTGAACTGGATGGACGCTTGTCTTTTTTCGGCCTTATAAACTATGTAACTATGTAACTATGCAGCCCCTTACCATAACACTCAGAGGATGCTTCATGGTGGGTACTGTACACTCTGGCAAGCAATCCTCTCCAGGTCGTTGTTGAACGTAGAGGACACTGTCGCTGCCAAAGATGGATATGCGTGTCTCATCGCTCCATAAAACATTTCTACATTGTTCAATGGTCCATTTAGAATGTTCTTTGGCCACTGCAGACATTTTTGATGCTGTCAGGCATTCAAAAATGGCTTTTTATGTGGTGTTCTGTCTCTTAACCCCGCGTTTACCAATCGTCGTCGAACCGTCCGACCGGACACTGTCACTCCAGTGTTGACAAGCTCCTTGTTGATGTCAACAGCAGTTGATTTCCTGTTATTTAGGGTGATTCTAACAATTCTTCTATCAGTCTGAGGAGTTGTAGCCTTCTTCCGTCCTCTTCCTAGTTTATTCTTTATCGAACCAGTCTCTAGAAACCGCTTCCACACTTTGAGAACGCTGGCCGGTGAGATCCCTTTTCCATTTCGTGCTGCAATTTCCCGGTAACTGTACCCTTCTTCTCTTAAAGTAACAGCCTTTGGCTCTCTTCTTAGGTGACCACTCCTGTCTAATACTGCTGGCCATTTGAAAAATCTGAAATTTAAACGAAAAAATTGTGAAAATCACTTAATATATCATTATATCACACTGTTAAATCGCAAATTGAATTAATTAATTATTTAATTAAATGGCAGCTTAATTTTTATTAGCTGGCTAATAGGGGTCTTCCCACGAACAAAAGTTTGTTTTAAAAATTGTTTATGTCTGACCGTGTACGGAACATACCACAGCTCCTGGGCAGGGAAGGAAACCAATAAGCCAATGAGTATACAGATATTACAGCAGGGGATCGCAGAGGATTCCTTTTGTGAGGTAAAACATTGTTTAAAAACAGGCAGTGAAATGTTTTACCTCACAAAACCTCTGTGATCCTCTGTTGTAATATCTGTATTGTCTTTTGCTTCCTCCCCTGCCCAGGAGCTGTGGTATGTTCCCTACACGGTGAGACACAGACAATTTTTAAAATGAACTTTTGTTCGTGGGAAAACCCTTTTAATGCTGGACGTGAAATAAAAGTTAAGCAAATGTGTGTCAATCATAAAATTCAGAGACAGTATAACAGAATAAAAACATGGAATTGCTTACCTTTTGATGACAGACTGGCTTTAAAATATAAAAACCGCCTTTTAATCACACAATATCGATCTTAAATCACACTCAGGTGACGATAAACAAACATAGAATACATATCGCAGAAGAGGGCGTGTGTTCAAGTAAGTATGTCAGTGAAAACTTTCATTAAATATTGGTGATGGTGAAAAACTGCAGGTGTTGCCTCAATTTTGGCCACTGGTGTAGTTACAAGATTTCTGTAACGGGGTGGGTGGTAGAACCACTGTTCCGTGATCCGAGGAAGGACCGAAGGGGCGTGACTAGGGACCTCACCAAGTCCGACCTCGGATGCACAGTGAGGCGAGAGAAGGGAGGCAGGACCAGGTGCTTCTCTGGGACTGACCTCGGGTGGGTGGCAGCTGTCCTTCAAGGGACAGGAGGCAGGGTCAGCCAAGGATGGTAGATTGGCAGATACCTCTGGTATAGTGACTGGCACGCCAGACACACATGACCGGTGTACGGGCTGGTGCTGGTGGGCACAGCAGATAGACAGACAGGCAGGCATGCACAGCTGGTACACAGCCAAGCAGGTGCGGATGATAGACAGGCGGGCCAGCACGGATGATAGACAGGCAAGCGGGCACGGCTGATAGACAGGCAGGCGGGCACGGCTGATAGACAGGCAGGTGGGCACTGGAACCTGAGGGCTGGAGAGAGTGTTAGCACACAAACAACAACTTTGCACAGGCACCTCCATTATGGAGGAGGTGCCTTAAGTAGGGGCAGTCCACCGGCCATTGGCCGGGGACTTTTAGGACGGCACGCGAGTCCCCTTTAAGAGGAAGGGAGCACTCGCTTGCCCTAAGTACAGAGACCGGGATCTACGCGCGGTGCGCCCACCCCAGACAGTCGCTACAATGAGGCCAGGGGAAGGAGCGGGGAACGCCGGACCGGAGCCGCGGTGGTGAGTAGATCGGCATCTCTGCCGGGGGAGGGAGACAAGAGGCACAGGCGCCTGTGTTACAATTTCTTTGGAATAATGCCCAGTCTTTCTTTTTGAAAAAAAATTAGAACGAGAATAAATAGAAGTTAGGCAAAATTTCTGTCATCGCTTAATGGATGGTCTTACAGACACATTGACTTAGTAGGTTTTGTGCTAGGATTGTACAGGAATGATCTGTTACATTTATCTCAAATAGGTTTACATATATTTAATGTGGGGTTTTGAAATATCATTGAAAAGGCTGCTGTGGTTTATGGGGGGCGCAATACCAGGCTACTGCCGCATGGTTTGTCCCATAAGGGTTGCCGTGACGTTGCGGGATAGCTTTTACATTATTTTGATTAAAATTATGTTAACTAAATACCCTTTATTATTTATTATTATTTTTGCAATGTGCGATCTATCCATTTACTTCCAGTTATTTGGGTATTTTTCTTGTCTTTGGTTTTTCTCTGTCTAATGGCCTTGTGTGAACATGCATGTACATTTTGCATGCACATCAATTTATGTTTCAGTTCAGACCTCCAGGTTTCTTTGTAGTTCAGTGTGCTTTAGTGCATATAAAAGGGTGTGGCCGCCCTTTGTCTGAGCTGAGATGCTCATTCTGCCTAGGGTCTATGCTTATACTAGGGATCCAGTCTCTCTGCCCTTGTCCATATGTATGTCACTTGACAAATGGTAAGGTTTATAATATTAGAGTTAGGACTGTCCCATTAGTGTTGCCGTGACGTTGCGGGATAGCTTTTACATTATTTTGATCAAAATTATGTTAACTAAATACCCTTTATTATATATTATTTTTGCACTGTGCGATCTATCCATTTACTTCCAGTTATTTGGGTATTTTTCTTGTCTTTGGTTTTTCTAATGATAAGAAAAGCCTACAAAATGTATTTTGGCTCCAGAATAGGAGATCAGGACAAGAGTTGGGCTCCACACATATGCTGCAAAAGATGTGCATCACATCTTACCCAGTGGCTGCATGGGAAGAGGCAATCTATTTATTTTGCAGTCCCAATGATCTGGATAAACAACCTATCACACTACCAATTGCTATTTCTACATGGTGCCTCCCATTAGGAAAGGAGTTTCAAGGAAGAAGTGAACTTTACAGTATACACCTGCATTCCACCTGCAATACTCCCACTACCACATACAGAAGAACTGCTGGTTCCAAAAGTACCAGAAACATTTTCAGTTGAGTCAAGTGAGGAAAAAAAGGGCGCTTGGTATTATGAAGCATCTTCCTGTCATAACCCAGGCTTTCTGTCAGCAACCTCAACTGAACCACACCTTATAACACAAGGTGAACTAAACGATCTTGTGAGAGATTTGAATCTGCCCAAGAGTAAGGATGAGCTCTTAGGTTCCAGGCTAGAGCAGTGGAATCTTCTAGCGAGTGATGTTCTGATTTCTTTGTTCCACGACTGTGATAAAGATCTTGTCCAATACTTCTTCATGAAGGGCGATCTTGTGGCATGCAACAACATCAACATGAACTGTGAACAACATTCGTGGCCTCTCTGTGGTGACTTAAAAGTGGTTGCCCTTCTTGCTTGGTCTCCAGGGTGGATATTCAAAGTACTGCTGCTTTCTGTGTGAGTGGGATAGTCATGCAAGAGGATATCAATACAATAAAAGACTGGACTCTCCAACATTCCCTTCAGTGAGGGAGTAAAAATGTCCTGCATCCAGCACTTGCTGACCAAAGAAGATTTTATTACCACCATTTCATACCAAGTTGGGCCAGCTAAAGAACTTTGAAAAGGCAATGGATAAAAATGCAAAAGCATTCAAGAATCTCATTGATAAATGTCCAAGGTTGAGTAAGGCAAAGATAAAAAAAGGAATCTTTATTGGACCTCAGATTCGTAAGCTTCTATAAGGTGAGGAGTTCATCCATTTGATGCAGGCAAGGAAAAGGCTGCATGGGTAGCAATCGCATTAGTGATAACTAATTTTTGGAGAAACTCAAGAGCCGATAACTATGAAGAGTTGGTGGAAAATCTCCTCAAATTATATAAGGATCTTGGCTATAACATGTCCTTAAAGAGTAATTTCTTATATTCGCATCTCAACTATTTTCCACCAAACTTCGGAGCAGTGTGCGACGAGCATGGTGAGAGATTTTACTAAGATAATGTGGCTATGGAGAAAAGGAAATGGATTCCATCAATGCTTGCAGATTACTGTTGGACAATAGTAAGAGATGACCCAATGCAGGAGTAGAAGAGAGAAGGAAAAAAGAGTTGTCACTGAATGAGGACAACATTTTGTAGTGCAATTTCAGTAACTGTTTATAATTGGCAATAGTGTTTAGACATGTTTTAGTTATTTGAATTGTTGCTAAGTTTCCTCTAAATAAATATCAGAAAATTGACATAGCGAAATATTCTGCATCTTTATATTTGCAAAAATAATAATGTTTCAAAGTACTGAAACTTTTATGCATTAATTATATGTAGCAGTAAAAGGAAAACTCTTTGATATCATAGAAAGAAGAGCCAACTAAAATTTTCATTGTCAGATTTGAATTCAGGTGGCCAAAATCATTGGGAAATGGCTCATTTCATAACTGAACCTGCAAGTTTTGAAAATATGTAAAAAACATAGGAAAACATAGGACCCCTTGTTCGAAAGGAGCTTCTGAACTCTCTCGTCCATTGAATTTGTCAGGTTTTGGATGGTTTCTGCTTTAATTGTTTTGCATGAGGACAGAATACCCTCCCAGAGCTGTTGCTTAGATGTGAACTGCCTCCCGCCATCATAGACACTCCTTTTGATGATGCTCCAGAGGTTCTCAATGGGGTTGAGGTCAGGGGAGCATGGGTGCCACACCATAAGTTTGTCCCCTTTTATGCCCATAGCAGCCAGAGATGCAGATGTGTTATGTGCAGCATGAGACGGGGCATTATCATGCATGAAATGATCTCGATGGTCCAGATGGATGGAGTGGAGGATGGCTGGTTGATGGACACCCCATGCAAACACGGCTACGACGCTAACAAGGAGGAGGTGGAGTAATGTTTTGGGCTGGAATCATGGGGAGAGAGATTGTCGGCCCTTTTAGGATCCCTGAAGGGGTAAAGATGAACTCCATAATGTATGTTGAGTTTCTCAAACAGCACTTCCTTCCATGGTTCAAGAAGAAGAACCGTGCATTCCGCAGCAAGATCATTTTCATGCATGATAATGCCCCATCTCATGCTGCACATAACACGTCTGCATCTCTGGCTGCTATGGGCATAAAAGGGGACAAACTTATGGTGTGGCACCCATGCTCCTCTGACCTCAACCCCATTGAGAACCTCTGGAGCATCATCAAAAGGAGTGTCTATGATGGCGGGAGGCAGTTCACATCTAAGCAACAGCTCTGGGAGGGTATTCTGTCCTCATGCAAAACAATTGAAGCAGAAGCCATCCAAAACCTGACAAATTCAATGGACGAGAGAGTTCAGAAGCTCCTTTCGAACAAGCGGTCCTATGTGCAAATGTAACATCACCTAGAATAAAGTTTTGAGTTGAAAACTGTTTGATTTCAGTTTGGAATAACCTGCTAAATGCTTATAATTTCAAAAATGACCATTTTTTTGTTCTTTATTAAAATGAAAAGGTTGAAAACTCTGCTGTGCATAATAATTTGGAACATGCATTTTGAGTGCAGTTTGAGTTTTTTATTTTTTAAAAAATATACTGTTATCATAGGCAGTTTGTACAAAAACCTTTCAATTGTACTCTAATAGTTATTTGACTGGAAAATTACAATGACTGCTATTCATATAGGCAATTTGGGAAAATCTGAGAAAATATTATTTGCATAATAATTTGGAACACAGTGTATATTGATAGATCGGGCGATTCTGAATGCTGTGATACCAAATATGTGTATAATTGATTTTTTTATGATTTTTTGAATGGGGTGAAAAGGGGTTGATTTAAACTTTTATATTTTTTCAATTTTTTAATATGTTTAAAAACGTTTTATTTTTTACACGACTCAATAGTCTCCATGGGAGACTAGAAGCTGTGATCATCAAATCGCCTGTGTAGCAGAAAATCTCACTTGCTATGAGTGCCAACCGCTGGGTGGCGCTCATAGCATCCAGGCAATCACAACCGCAGGGGTCTCCTGCAGATCCTGGGTTGTCATCGCACTGATGGGCGGGACTAGTGACGTCCTTTTGCCGCGCCATGTTAAATTCCTCTGTCAGAGATTGACAGCTGCATTTAACATCTTAACAGCTGCCGGTGGATCGTGATTCCTCCTGCGGCTGTTAGGGGCACATGACAGCTGATCAGATCACCAGAAAGTTGCGTGCTCATGGCGCTGAAGGGAGAGACGCTACATGTGCTGTACGTGTACGGCACATAATAATTTAGTGGCCTCGACCGGAGTGTAGGAACACCACTCAACCATATCAAGAAGTACCAAAGCTATACAGAAGTGATTGAGCAACAAAAAAGTAATTATTCCACAAAACCATATCAAAGTCAAGATCCCATTCCTATTTAGAATCTGTAATATTATATAGAAATTTTAATATACAGTCATCATCTATGCAACCTAGAACCAATCTGATTGGTAAAATGTGTGAAAGTCGCTCACAAAATGTGTGCAAAGCTGGTAAAACATAGTTTAATAAACTTAAAGATAATAATAATAATAATAATAAAGTGCATATGGTATCACTATAGGGCAGACACAATGTCTAATGGATTCAAGTGCTCTGGTAATCCCTGACCTCCAACATCCAGTAAAAAGGCAGTTACATTGAATAAAAATAATTACCAGCAGATATAAACCAATTAGTAATAATTTATTACACATAAAAATAAATACAATCAGAAATATGAAACCTAAATAAAAGTTACCATGGAGCCCTCCTGGAAGAAATATAGCATGCAAATGTCAGTAATTCCAATACACAGCACTTGGAATTAGTGTGTGATCGACCCTTATATTAAAGATATCTGATAATTGCAAAAAAAAAGCTTTTTATGTTGCGATTTCAGTGTGTTTTGTGTGACACCACTTTATATATTTGGATAAATGTCCAAGAATATATCCATGAAGAAAATTACAAATAAAATGATGTTCAAATGGCCATGTGTGGATGTAGGAGTCTCTCACCACTCTCCTCGATGTAACATCCGTATTAGATCAAAAATGAACCCAGTGCTCCTGCTGTCCAGGTCCCAGCAATACAGCTGGAGTGGCTTATGATTCAGATGGGTTGTATCGATATAGGCACCTCAATGGTTATGAGGTAGCTGTCTCCCACCGTACTTGATGGTTGTACTTCATAATCCACGGTGTGTTGGCTGCCGTCCTGCTGTCTGTTTGACAGTGAGAAGATAGACGTGGAGCCTAATCTTACATCACACGTGTTCTCCTTTATGCATCATGACAAAGTTGGTATACAAAGATGTAACATATTGACACTCAAAAGTATTTCAGCCGGGCATATGCTCAGAAAGAGGGTAGTGTAAGTGCAAATATATCCTGGAAATCAATGGCGTCGTATAAGTCACAAGATGCGTTTCAAAACCACCCAGGTTCCTTTCTCAATACTGAGTTGCTTTCCTGTGTAACTCCATTTTAACTCCAAATAAGGATCGTAGCAAAATATGAAGTGGATCAGTAGCAAATTGAGGTTGAAAGCTGAATAGCGTTCCAATGACCGTGTGGAGCCTATGGAGTGGATGTATATAATATATGTCACCACAAAGCATAAAAATAAGAAATAGGAGGTATAATGCACTAAAACAATATACAAAATAATATAATACAATATGTCATTAAAATATTATAAATATATATAAAAAATAAAAAAAGACTAAATTAATATGTAACACAATAAAATATGGATAAACATACAGTAGGTATATGTAGTATCCTTGCAAGAGAAAAAAGAGTAGCACTCACCGGCAAATGTAAAAAACACTCTTTATTCTTGATCCATGGTAAAAACAGACGGGCAGGGGAGCATGTGATGCACTGTTAGGACGACGGACGTTTCGCGCTCCGGCGCTTCAACGGGTCCTGTGTTTCTGCTCTTAGACTGGATAGGTATACGTAGGACAGTTAGTTCCATTAGACAGGAGTATACACCTCACTACAGGACTACAGGAGTATAGGTAAACTTTTAGGAATGTTGTGTCATTTGCATAACACTTTTTTAAAACTATTTTCCCTTATATTACATACTGTGTATACAAGGATAGAGTTTATGTGTTATGAAAGTTAATAGATGACTCCCTGGGTTGTGAGGGTCTATGGATAATTGGTCAGGTGGTACCTCTGTTGGGGCTTGGGGTAATGGGACTAGCTTCTCATGCAGATAGAGGTAAATAGCGATTGGACGTTTTCCATCTATACGTCCTCCTCCTACAATGTTTTTTTCACCCTTCCATTGACATAACAACATTATTACTAGACACATAAACTCTATCTTTGTATATACAGTATGTAATTTCAAAAAGAAAAGAGTATTTTAAAAAAGTGATACAACATTCCTAAAAGTCTACCTATAATCCTGTATATTTTTTTAATTCATTTAATTCTGCTTTTTTACTAGGACTGTTAGTCTGGAAAAAATAGGGATTCACACTATATTTTTTCTGAGTCCTACAAATATGTCTCTGAATTAGGCTCTTGGAAGTACTGCATACCCACCAGCAGAGTCTCTTTTGATAGGCACAATGCATAGTGAATGGATAAACATCCATTTTACATACATATATTACTTTCATATAAATTATTTTTTAAAGTCTATTAATTCATTTTCATTTTTTTAAGTATTTTTATACATACGGTACATATGTATATACTTATGTATATGTTTTCCCTCCTTAAGCATATATGCATTTTTATCCTTTATTTAATAATGTTTGTATACATTTTTACATATTGTATTATACCCCATAAATTAAGGTCTCTCTGTATCCCAAAAAGCCTTTTCTGCTGTCTATTCTGAGTAATAATCTATGTGGGCACAATCTGCAGCTCTAAATTTTTTCCTGCGGTCCCTAATCAGCTAACCTGACGAAGGGGAACTGAGATTTCTCCATAACGCGTAGGTTTGTGGACACTGCAGGACTCCGTACCTAGCATTAGTGATGTCACACACAGCATTCACCCTCGTGGTTACCGGGGACATTACCGGCTGGAGCGCCCTGGTCTCAACGACTGCTCCGAAGATTTTCAGCGTCACGTTGCACACTACCCACATCCAGCCATCCCAGGGCTTTGGATCCTTACAGCGGATAAACGTGATCTCAGGAGAGCACATAGGTAGAAGGAGAGCTCCTACCCTCCAGGAGGTGATTGGAGACCACCATAAAGAGGAACCAATGTCTGCGACCTATATGTCTACCTGACACCACTTATACTTTTACTACTTATAATATACATGCAATATCTCTAGCTGGAAATAGCTCTGCTGTTCCATTCACACAGGATTACCACTAACTGACATTTCCAGTGTACTATTAACATATGGAGGGATGCTGTTTTTAGCAATTACCTATTTATTTATCTACTTTGTAAATTCAGGATCTTTGTTGCTTCTTATTTCTTTTGTGCTCATCTACATACATGTTCACATTTTGCTCACACATTATTTCTATGTCTTTTATTCCTTTCTTTCTTCCCACTCTGTTCAGCAGGTGTGTAGGGCGATAGTATCAATCCTTTATCTAGTAGCTATTCTCCCTTACCAGTTTTCACACAGGACCCGCTGATCTATCAGCAGCTTTCACCAATACCCCCCACCTTCCCCTTTTTTGGGCGCTTGTGTTTTTTAACCTAATTTCTTTCTAGATTCAGCTCCCAACATTTGTGATAGATAATTTCCTCCTATATATAGAAATAGGCTTTTGAATTGCTGTTTTGAAATGATTGGAAAGTGCATGTTTAACGAAAAATGTTTTATATTATTCATTTGTTCTGTCTCCTTTTTGAAGAGGGCTCAGTGTCCTGCTAATATATTGTTTTGAACATGGGCCCTGAATTAAATATACAGTATAACTTCTTCACTTTCACATGTTAACACGCACTCAACAAAAAAATGCAAGTGTATTGTTGCTTTAATGTAGCGGTAGCTCGCACATCCTACTGCTGTGTATTGGAATCACTGATATTCGTATTTTATCTTGATTATCAATATTTCTTACACGGGACCCCATGATATCATATTACTGACTGTATTTATTTTTTATGTGTAATAAATTATTACTAATAGGGGGATTTATATGTGCTGGTAGTTATTTTTATTCAATAAACTTAAGGCTGTAATTGCTACAACACGTGGTTCCACCATATACTAATCTGTAGGGTTTGAGTACTCCTGCAAGAAGCATTTGTCAGTTTTGAATTTTATGAAGAAAGTTTGCAGACATATAATGCATATGAACATTTTGGAGACTATTGCCTTGTAGTATAAAATGCTAGAACACATTAGTGTAATTTGTGGGGTTGATACTTTTAGGCTATGTGCCCACGTTGCGGACCTGAAGCATATTTTTTACGCTTCTCCCTGGCGGAAAAATCGCATGCGGATATTACATGCGGTTTTCCCGCCAGGTAGAAGCGTTTGTGAGGCGTCTTTGCATGCATTTCCGCATGCGGGTTATCAAGCACTTCTCCAAGCATCACTTGGAAAAGTGCTTGACAACTTGTTCAGAATGGTAAAAAATAAAAAAATAAACTTTATACTCACCTTCTGATGCATTCTCTGCCCCGTCCGGAGGCTTGAGCGGCTCACGCTGTTGTGTGCAGGACCTGCGGTGACGTCATTGAGTCATGTGGTGGGTCACATGACTCAATGACGTGGCAGGTCCTTCAGACAACAGCGCGACGGAGGGAAAACATCAGAAGATAAGTATAAACTTTATTTTATTCTTTTTTTTACAGGTTCTTTGGTACCCAGGTCTGGATGAGAGTCTCCTCTCATCCAGACTTGGGTACCATCCGCACATTGATTCCGCTGCGCTTCCGCAAAATTAATGAACATGCTGCGGATTTTTGACCGTAGCATATACGCTGCGGAAAAATCCGCAGCATGGGCATTGACATTGCGGAATGCCATTGGGGACCATGGGGTGCGGATATACATGCGTTTTTCAAGCGTTTACGCTGCGGAAATTCCGCAGCATATACGCTTGAAAAATGCTACGTGGGCACACAGCCTTAAAGGCCACTAGATGTCTTGTTATACACTGCTCAAAAAATAAAGGGAACATTCAAATAACACATCCTAGATCTGAATGAATGAAATATTCTCATTGAATACTTTGTTCTGTACAAAGTTGAATGTGCTGACAACAAAATCACACAAAAATCATCAATGGATATCAAATTTATTAACCAATGGAGGCCTGGATTTGGAGTCACCCCCAAAATTAAAGTGGAAAAACACACTACAGGCTGATCCAACTTTGATGTAATGTCCTTAAAACAAGTCAAAATGAGGCTCAGTATTGTGTGTGGCCTCCACGTGCCTGTATGACCTCCCTACAACGCCTGGGCATGCTCCTGATGAAGTTGCGGATGGTCTCCTATGGGATCTCCTCCAGGATGGCAAATCAATGCGAGTTGTGGCAAGAAGGTTTGCTGTGTCTGTCAGCGTAGTGTCCAGAGGCTGGAGGCGTTACCAGGAGACAGGCCAGTACACCAGGAGACGTGGAGGGGGATGTAGGAGGGCTCTCTAAGGAGCCTTGTCCAAGGGGTAACGTTTCTCCTTGCGGAGAGTGACATGTCAAGCCTGACATGCCGAGGTGAGTAGACTTTTAAGCCGCAATGCTCCTCTGGGAAATATGCAAATTGTCTCTTCAGAGAGGAAGAGGGCTAGAACTCTAGTACCACCTATAGGAAGTAGCAATCCTAAAAGTCAAAAAACAACGACTGTGTGCTCCGGCAAAACTGCAGAGTGGTTACCTGGCACAAAAGAAGATCGGATCAGAGCTGGAAACTGGAGAAGATGGCGATTGGTAAGTATTTTAGTTTCATCCAAATGGACTCCAGTCAATGGAATCCCTCTGCTTCTGTTTGGGTTAGTTATCTAGTGGATGTAGGTTTACACAAATCATTATGTCTCTTCATGTAATTGCAGACAGATATGATGATGTTGAGATCAGAAATCTGTGGGGGCCATATCATCACTTCCAGGACTCCTTGTTCTCCTTTATACTGAAGATAGTTCTAAATGACAAAGAGTCCTTGAAGTGGTGATATAGCCCCATATACACAGTGCTCAGCGTAAATGAGTACACCTCAACAGATGTCAGAAATCCTTTAGTTTTCTTTCAGAATAAACACTTTCTATGGGATACTATACTACAAAATACTCCCACAAATGTGAGACATTGATTGCAAAGAACATTTATTATTTTGCAAACACAAAAAAGTAATTTTCTTAACATCTATTCATGACCATGCGGCAAAAATGAGTACACCCCAATAAAAGTGTTGTCCAGCATACAGTTAACTGTAAAATGGTGTTACTTAATAAACAAAACCCCTTCCCATTTCATGCTGTCACCAATGGCACCACATGGAAGAGAAATGTCACAAGACCTCAGAAAGGAATTAATTTCTTTGCACAAGAAAGGTGACAGCTACAAGAAGATCAGCAAAGCTTTACTCATCAGTAAGAGTACTGTAGCAAAAGTAAAACAAAAATTTTACAAAGATGGAATTGCAACAATCAAATAGAGACTTCCATACCGACTGCAGAAGTTTACACCTAAACAGGAGCTTCTTCTGATGAGAAGGGTACCCTCCCACTAAAGACCAGAGATATAAAGAATATGGGAGATTGTTTTCACATGCAGTACACAACCAGTACTTGCCAGAAATTCCTGCAGTTCCTTTAAAGTTGTTGTAAGGCTCTTGTCAGTCTCCAGGATCAATTTTCATTTTGTCTTTTCATCAGTTTTTGAGGGACATCCAATCTAGGCAATCAAAATTCACAGCACCACCCCCAGAAATATCCACCCATCAATTACAGACATTGGACTATTAAAAAAGTACAAAACACAATTTACATTTGAGCACATATCCTAAACACACATATGAATACATTAAATCACACACATATCAAAAAACACCACATGTAAATACAAAAGATTGCACTAGTACCAGTGTCAAAAGAGTTAAAGGGAGGATCAAAGTGGTGATGCTCCAATCATGAGGAAGCATCATAGACATCATGGTAACAGTGGCCCAATCGGAAAGATGCCACACTGAGCATGCACGAAAGTAATCCAATAACAATGCTTGGTGATGGTGCTGTCACGCGGCCACAAACGTATGACTGCAAAGCCGGGGTATTACAAATACTGGTCAATCCAGGTCAGAGCATTCAGGCACCATGGCAACAGAAGACGCATGACCGCAGCATCATTCAGACCCAGTCATGTGACCAAAGTGCACTAATATAGCATCATAGTTACCACTATCACATGACCTCTGTCCAGCAGTATGTGATATGTAAATGAGGATCACATGACACTTTCACCAAATATATAAAATATAAAAGAAAAACAAAAACAAATAGGTGTTAAGAGGGGAGAAAGAGGAGAGACAAAGAGGTGGAAAAGGTATATAACAATACATTCATATCAAATATCAAATTAATTCAAGAAATGTGCCCATCAAGTCTGCCTCAATTCTTTATCTTCATTCAAACCCTTCACTCAGAAAATCAATAATCTGAAAAAAACGAAATGAAAACAACATATTAAACACAAACCACTGACAAATAATGCAGTCAATTCACAGGAAGTTAGATCACATATTAAAAACAACAATTATGTATATTATATTCAATATTAACCCCTTAGTCTGCAAATTAGCAAGTTATGAATCCAACGTAATTTTGTCATCCTAAGCAACGTCAATCTATCTCCTCCACCGTCTCTGTAAAGACACACTGTCAATAACCCTAAACCTTAATTGGTTATCCGAATGTCTATAAATGTTTAGGGACTTGCAACTCCACTAGGCCCGTTCTGATCATGCTTTTATATTTACTTATACGTGCCCGTACCTCCATGGTGGTCTCGCCTACATAAAGCAGCCCACAAGGGCAAGAAATCACATAGATCACAAAACTAGACAAGCATGAATACCTGTTCCTAATCTGATATCTTTTGCCAGTTCAATGACGAGAGAACAAAAACTGCCTTTCAATATGTAACCAAACCATGTGCAACACAAGCTTGGGAAATTACCCGTTCTTGGGGTGCTCAAGGTAGTTTGAGCTAATGTTTAATGATGCTTCCTCATGATTGGAGCATCACCACTTTGATCCTCCCTTTAACTCTTTTGACTCTAGGACTAGTGCCATCTTTTGCATTTAACATGTGGTGTTTTTGACATGTGTGTGATTTGGGGGTGGTGCCGTGAATTTTGATTGGTGTTCCATCTAATTGGGTATACTATTTAATTCTGCAGTGTTGCATTCTTCTGTATGCTTGAAAAATACCTGTGATAGGTCGACACGTTGCATCCTGTGCATGGCAGAATAAAGATGTTTTGAAATTCATCACCTGCTGGACACTGTCTTCTATTTTCCTGTACTCCTAGTTGACCATCTTCACAGTGTTCCATGGTATAGCTAATGGCTTGGAATTTTTTTGTACCCTTCTCCTGATAACTTTCAACAATGAGATCCCTTTGATGTGTTGCAAGCTGTTTGTGGAAAATGGATTTTGCTGTAATATGCAGGAATGACAGGAAAATCCTGCTAGAAAAGCTAAACTTTATATGGGGTTAATCAGAATGATGGCAGCTGTGTACTGAATACTATTTACCATAAGTTTAAATGTGATTGACTTATTCTGAACATAACCACAATACCCAATTCTAAGAGGATGTTCACACTTATGTGCTCACATTATTTTAGTGTTATTTTTATTTCGCCAATCAAATTGATTACATTTTTTCTGTAAAATGTAAAAAACAAAACCGAAAGATACACAAAAAAAAACAAGGAAATCTGTTGCACCACTAAAAATACAGCTTTTGTGTAAGAGCAAAAATAAATTAAAAAAGGCACATAATTGGTATCGCCAAGTCCGAAACAATCCGAAGACGCCAAAAATGTAGCTTTTTCATCATACTGACACACAAAAGATGGAATAAAAAGTGATAAAAAATCATATGAAAATAAAAATAGTATTAATGAAAACATCATCTCTTCCTATAACATATCAGCCCTCATGTCGCTCTGTGGATGAAAAAAATTACAACTATAGTTTTTTTGTGCAAAAGTAGCAAAGAATAAAAAACTAGTATCATTCTGATATCGCAGTAATCATACTGTCCCAAAGAATAAATACGTCTTAGCACTTTTACTGCATGGTAAAATCTAAAAACAATAATTGAGTTTCCTTTTTTTTACTCATTCTGCATTTTAAAAATCTGAATAAAAAGCATTCAAAAATTTGATGTACCTTATAATGGTACCAATAAAATCTTCAACTCACCATTTAACAGCTTTGCTGGCTAATAATAAAAAAGGTCATAGCTCTTAAAACATGGTGAAGAAAAACTATTTTTTTTATTAAAAAAACATTTTTAGTGTGTAAAAGAAGCAAAACATAAAATATATAAATCTAGTATTGCTGTAACCTAATTGACCCATATAATAAAGATGTCTTATTACTTATACCGCAAGCTGAACGGCGTAAAAAGTAAAAAATCTTTCTTGTTCCAACCATTTTTATTAAAACATTTTCTTATAACATAGAAAAAGATATATTAACATGGTGGTAAATGAGTGGAAAAATAAAGTAAAAGGGGAAGGGAAATCTCAAGGCAAGTTTCCATTTTCAAAAGGCTTAACTTTGAACAAATATTTTATAGAAATTTTTATTGTTACAAAAACATAACAAAATGTATATTTTAAAGAGGAAAAATGAGGTTACGTATATGGAATTTTAAAGTCAAATTGTATATTTTGAAAAAAATAGAGATTTAACCTGGTTGGAAAGGATTTATACCATGGTAACTGTCACGGGGTCCTACTCCAGTATCGCACAATCAACAGAGCAAGAGATGAGTGAACAGTCTCAAGAATCTTTATTACATGCAAACCGAAAGGTCCATAAAACATTATACCACCCAGAGGATGAAATAGACCAGGAACACGGATACAGTCCAGTAATGGGATAAATGCTCCGGGAGATGAGAGTCACAATCCTCCGCTTAGAGATCGATATGGCAGTGTGGCTCCAGATACTTCTCCATATAGATGATACAGGGAATACACAGAATGATACAGAGCAACAAGACAACATTCCTAAAATCAATAAAATATGACTATAGACAGAATGAAGTCCCAGACACCATATCACACCATCACAGTAACCATCTAATAGAGTATCCTTTAAAATGTTTCTCTCTTATAGTCTGCACATTGAGATTCTGATTTGGCTATTATCCTAAGTCATATTGCAAGATTCGTTAAAGGGTTGATTGTAGGATTGCTGCTTCCAACACGTGGCGCTATAGAGTTCAAGTCCTCTTCCTCTCTGAAGAGACAATTGCATATTAAATTTCCCAGATTTGTATATGTCAAATTTAAAGCTTTCAACCATGGTGTTTCTATAAATATAACATCAAGAATTTTTTCCCAATTTTTAATATTGGACTTTTTAATGAAATTTAAATTAATAAAATTTATTTTCCAAATTTGGTCATTAGAAGGTTAATTGAGAAGATTACAAATTCCTATTTTCGTAAGGATATAGGAAGTTTAAATTTATTCTTAAAGTTTTTTTAGATTTGGAGTCGGTATATTGTAGTTTGTTTATATTTCTTCAAATGAAATAAATGAGTTATTTATTATCTCCAATAAATTGTTAATTCTAGTTTTTTTACAAATTAGTAAGGAATTTTTTTGAATTGCAATTTCCATTACGGAGATTGGTAGATTTTTTTAATTAATACATTTTGAGGAGTTTTTCAAACAAAGTTAAAATTGTTTCCATGTTATGCTATTTTTACAATGGGGAATTTGGGTGGCGTTAGTGTAAGATCTACTAAACTTGCTAATATTAACAAAGAAAGTGGGTGGTTTTTATTACAAAAAAAAGGAACCGGACAGATAATAAATTCGGCCCGATCCACGGGCAGCATGCATCAGACACTCCCTGTATCATGTCAGCCATATATGTTTAACTGTGAAGCGCTGAGGCATATCAAAGAAAAACATAGTATAATAGCCGTGGACAGGCCCAGGACAAGGTATTTTTGTGCCTTAAGCAGATGAAGCCAGCGGCGTCCCTTCCCTCACCCCCAAGCAAAGGAATGGGACAGAGAGCAAGCTAAAGCATGCGTCAGTTATCAAGTTCTGACAACCACATCCACTAGAATTGTTACCCTTTTCACCAAAAAATTGCCAGCAAAAGTAAAAATAAAAAGTGTACTTTATGGGTGTGACTTAACAGGCAGTGCAATTTCAAAATTAGAGACATTCATCCCTGACATCCTGTATTTTAAATGTCAGCCCCAAGGATAGTCAGGAAAACTAATCTAGCTTAACTATAATGGGGACCATTAATGGTTCAAATTCCTGTACTGATGATATTTCTGGTGAAATGTTCATGTTTTAATGGTTGTTCTGGTGCTGTACTCGCCTACTTCTAATGGTTCTGGTGATGTATTCATCACCAGAACCATGATTAGTACATGAATATAAAAACAAAATAATCATTAGTACATAAACAGAACACCAAAGCCATCAATAGCACATGAATATGACACCAGGTACCATCATCAGTGCATGAATACATCACCAGAAACACTATAATTACTTGACAAGAACCACGCTTAGTACAGCAGTCAATTTTAATGTCAGGTCAGACATTTGTATCAAATGACCCTACAACTTTCAGTATGTTCCTAAAACAATAGATTACTAGAACCACAATCAGTACATGAATACGGAACCAGAACCCCCATCAGTACAAGAATACACTACCAGAAACAGTATAATTACTTGACAAGAACCAAGCTTAGTACAGCAGTCAATTGTAATGTCAGGTCAGCCATTTGTGTCAAATGACCCTACAACTTCCAGTATGTTCCTAAAACAATGTTAAGGAGTTACTGGAAGTTTTGTTACCAGCCATCATCATACTGTAGACTATACAGGAACCACAGTAGTGATGAGACGCAGTCAGAATTACAAATAAACATATACATCCAGGTATCTTATAGGTGACATCTTCTCTGAGTGGTTCTCTTTCTTTTCGCCTCCATTTTGTCCAGACACTTTGATGACTTTTCACAGCTACAGCTCGTCTCTGCAGACTTACATCTTCTCCGGTCTTCTGCAGCACATCCCAACACGGTGCCCCACACATCCTCTCAATATACAATTGAGTGCAGGGAGGGAAAGCCGGACGGGGCACAGGTGGTCAGTGTGCTGAATTTCTATGGTCGGAAGAAGGAGCAGGCAGCCGCAGGCACAGCTATGTCAGTTTCTTCTTTTTTTTTCAACGGGCACCTCCTAAGTGCGTGCCTACCCTGTCTACCACACATCCCAGCTCTCTGCCAGGGAACCACCTTTCCAACTAGTCTCCCAAGTCAGACATAAATAGCTGAAATCATACAGCCAGTGTCAGATACATGCTGCTCATGCATCGGGCAGAATGTATCCACTGTCAGGTTCCCTTTAATGTGGCTCTCAAAGTAAGACTGGTTGGGTATCAGTGCCTTATAGGGTGCGTGTCTCTAGAAGCACAAGTTGGGCACAATGGACGGGCACTACACTGGCATATTTGCAATTTTCTGCATAAAAAAAAAACATGGCGCAAATTACATTCCTACCTGCTCAGCCATGCCATATAGCCAAACAGTAGTTTGCGACGACATGTATATCACTGCACGTTTGTGAGAAATTTTGCAATAAATTGTGGGTTCCATTTTCATCCACCTTTATGTAAGTGAAAAATTTGCAGCTAATAAAAAATTACAGTTTTACCACTGAAATGTTACTTTTCCACAGCCCAATCTTATAAAATTCTGTAATGTAGTTTGTGGGTTAAAAATGCCCACTTAGCCTGTTATCATGTCCCTGTTACAAGTGTCGGTGTCATCGCCAGCGCTATACATACCTCGCGCATGCACGGGGCTTCTTTCCCTCACTGCGTTGATCCCTTTGTAGTCGGATGTAACAGTGACGGCTTCAGAGAAGCCCTCTGCTCATGATCGGAAGTGAAGAAGACTTCTGGGTCTGTTAGGCAGGGTGTTTATTTATGCAGACACAACTGCTGGTGGTTCTGGGGGCACAGGGGACCTGACAGGTTCCTTTTAACAAATTATTAAAATATTATTTTCTCCATTAAAAATTTGGTACTAAAACACCATTTTATTAGAAAAAATTATTTTGTTGTTCAACATCTAAATGTTATGAAGTTCTGAGAAGCACCTGTGGGTTAAAAATGCTCAACAACCCCAGCACAAGAGAGAGTTTACTGTGTTATGGTAAATATTTATACTTTATTATTTTAGACAATTAAATATACATATACATCTAATTGATAATTTTGTATTTTAATATTAGCTTTATAAGTGTTATTTCGTTGTATCTAATACAGAGCTATTTCTGTATGAAGCTTTCCTTTGTTCTGAAACTATAGTTAAACTAGCTATAACCAGTCTAAGGAATTTAGCAGAATACATAATTTACGACTTTGTTTTTCCCAATTTATCTTCCTTTTTAGGTAACGTAATGTAAGCCATTTCCACTTTCCATATCTTTGTGGTTTGTAATAAAACTTGTAACCAGGCATCTGAGTGCAGACAAGTCTGGGACACAGACAGAATTGGTTGTGTTTTTCTTGTCTCCGATCAATCGACTGACTCCCTCATTTGATCAAAACTGGAAAACATGTGAAACCTTATGAGTTTCTCCTAAAACTTTCCATATAGGTTTCTCCATCAACTGCGTTAGCGTGTCATCAGCGCTGGGTATGAAGGGGGCTGGCTGACTGCTCATTTCAATAGCTGAGCAAGTTATTTCTGTCTAGTGTCTATGCATCTGCATGAGAGAGAAGAGGCCAGTTTTATGTATTAAAATGAGCCGGTCAGCCAGCCCCCTTCATACACAGCACTTATTTCCCACAAAAATTGAAGCTGCAGGACCGAAGATAATATCTGAAGAGTAGGACACACTTTTTTCAAAGTATTTTTTGGTTTTACAAGTGTTAAAGGGTGATTCCCCAAATAGTAAGTTATCCGCTCTTTCCATATCCTCCAGAAAATGGGCAAATATGTGGTCACGTGCCCCCCATTCATGGCACTGGAGAAACCTCACAGACTTGTCCCCTAAGGCCGGACAATCCCTTTAAGGCTCTGTTCACACCAACATTCTGACTTTCAACATGAACTAATGGGGGCAGTCAGGGTCCAGCCCGGAGAGCAAATCACGCTGCAATGTTTCATCACCTGTGATGGATCTCAGTACCACACATACAATACAAGCAGATCATCCAATCACGATCGTTTCAATCATTCTACAGAATGTGTGGCAGAGCCTCCGTCAGATGCTATATATATATATATATATAGATGTATATACATTATCTAGCACTGCAGATACCTTCGTTTATAAATGACACTAGCAATACTAGAATGGCCATGGCAGAGTGAGTAACAGGAAGACTAGTAGGCAGCCGTCATGTTTCCTAGCCCACGACCACACTCACGAACACTTGTGATTCGAAATGAGACGCTGACAGGTCTGCGGGAAAGCCACACTGCGCCTGCGCGGCCAGCTTGTGTTTACGGAAGCGGCTGTTATGTGTCAGTGCGGGTAGCAGGGGATTCTGGGAGTCCGGCTGATGGCCGAGCCGAGGGGCTGAAAGCTCTGTGCCCGGCCGGGGACATGTTCTAGGAGCCTGAACCGAAGGGTGGCTGCTGGCTCCGCACCGAGGACAGCTCCTGGGCCGCTTCTCCTCTGTGCTACCAAGTCATAAGCTGGAACCATGTCCTCCTCCACCAGCAGCCCCGAGGCCATCAAGAAGCTCCTGGAGAACATGCAGAGTGACCTGCGGGGTCTGTCCATGGAGTGCAAGAAGAAGTTCCCTCCTGTCAAAGAGGTAACGAGAGCAGAGATCAAGCCCCTCATCACAAGTGTGTGCTTCCTTGCCATTCAGAATCTGTGCTGCCAGTGTGAGCCGGCACCCTGCAGTGATCTGTGTGTATACCATGTCTATATGTGATGTGTGTGTGTGTATACCATGTCTGTATGTGATCTGTGTGTGTATACCATGTCTGTATGTGATCTGTGTGTGTATACCATGTCTGTATGTGATCTGTGTGTGTATACCATGTCTGTATGTGATCTGTGTGTGTATACCATGTCTGTATGTGATCTGTGTGTGTATACCATGTCTGTATGTGATCTGTGTGTGTAGACAATGTCTATATGTGATCTGTGTGTGTGTGTAGACAATGTCTATATGTGATCTATGTGTATATACCATGTCTATATGTGATCTATGTGTATATACCATGTCTATATGTGATCTGTGTGTGTATACGATGTCTGTATGTGATCTGTGTGTGTATACCATGTCTGTATGTGATCTGTGTGTGTATACCATGTCTGTATGTGATCTGTGTGTGTATACCATGTCTGTATGTGATCTGTGTGTGTATACCATGTCTGTATGTGATCTGTGTGTGTATACCATGTCTGTATGTGATCTGTGTGTGTATACCATGTCTATATGTGATCTGTGTGTATACATAGACATCGTATACACACACAGATCACATATAGACATTGTATACACACAGATCACATAATGTCTATATGTGATCTGTGTGTGTGTGTAGACAATGTCTATATGTGATCTGTGTGTGTGTGTAGACAATGTCTATATGTGATCTGTGTGTGTGTGTAGACAATGTCTATATGTGATCTGTGTGTGTGTGTAGACAATGTCTATATGTGATCTGTGTGTGTGTAGACAATGTCTATATGTGATCTGTGTGTGTGTAGACAATGTCTATATGTGATCTGTGTGTGTGTGTAGACAATGTCTATATGTGATCTGTGTGTATATACCATGTCTATATGTGATCTGTGTGTATACGATGTCTGTATGTGATCTGTGTGTGTATACGATGTCTGATTGTGATCTATGTGTATATACCATGTCTGTATGTGATCTGTGTGTGTATACCATGTCTGTATGTGATCTGTGTGTGTATACCATGTCTGTATGTGATCTGTGTGTGTATACCATGTCTGTATGTGATCTGTGTGTATACCATGTCTGTATGTGATCTGTGTGTGTATACCATGTCTGTATGTGATTTGTGTGTGTATACGATGTGTGTATACCATGTCTATATGTGATCTGTGTGTATACCATGTCTATATGTGATCTGTGTGTATACATAGACATCGTATACACACACAGATCACATATAGACATTGTATACACACAGATCACATATAGACATTGTATACACACAGATCACATAATGTCTATATGTGATCTGTGTGTGTAGACAATGTTTATATGTGATCTGTGTGTGTGTGTGTAGACAATGTCTATATGTGATTGTGTGTGTGTAGACAATGTCTATATGTGATCTGTGTGTGTGTGTAGACAATGTCTATATGTGATCTGTGTGTGTGTGTGTAGACAATGTCTATATGTGATCTATATGCATACCGTGAC
Organism: Phyllobates terribilis; assembly: GCF_046119375.1. NCBI lineage: Eukaryota > Metazoa > Chordata > Amphibia > Anura > Dendrobatidae > Phyllobates > Phyllobates terribilis. The sequence goes on from NW_027362764.1 coordinate 310,412,145, forward strand.
TGGGGCGTGAGGGGGGCCATGCATATCAGAATGAGGGCTACCATACATACCAGGATAGGGATGAGGGGTGCCATGCATACCAGGATAGGGGATGAGGGGTGCCATGCATACCAGGATTGAAGATGCGGGGTGCCATGCATACCAGGATTGAAAATGCGGGGTGCCATGCATACCAGGATTGGGGATGCGGAGTGCCATGCATACCAGGATTGGGGATGCGGAGTGCCATGCATACTAGGATTGGGGATGCGGCGTGCCATGCATACTAGGATTGGGGATGCGGCGTGCCATGCATACTAGGATTGGGGATGCGGCGTGCCATGCATACCAGGATTGGGGATGCGGGGTGCTATGCATACCAGGATTGGGGATTAGGGGTGCCATGCATACCAGGATGAGGGTACCATACATACCAGGATTGGAATGAGGAATGCCATGCATGCCAGGATTGGGGCGTGAGGAATGCCATGCATACCAGGATTGGGGCGTGAGGGGTGCCATGCATACCATGATTGGGGCGTGAGGGGGGCCATACATACCAGGATTGGGGGTGAGAGCAGCACATAACAGGATGGAGGCAGCACAAATACCAGCATGGGAGACCATATACCAATAAAATTGCTCGCCACCCGGGCGTAGAACAGGCTCAATAGGTAGTCAATATATCATCGGCCGGGGTCCCTCACCCAGCACCCCTGCCGATCAGCTGTTATCGGTGCCGGCGGCCACCGGCCGGATGTCCTTACCTGTGGTGCTTGGCCGTCCACCTGTAGTGGCCACCGCAGGGTACTGCACATCCGCCTCCCATTGAATTAGAGGCAGATGTGCAGTAACAAGCGCCGGCCACTACAACTTGACGGCCAAGCACTGCAGGTAAGCACTTCCTGCCGGCGGTCACCGACACTGATAACAGCTGATCGGCAGGGGTGCCGGGTGCGGGACCCCGGCCGATGATACATTGATGCCCTATCCTACGGATAGGGCATCAGTGTAAAAGTAGTGGACACCTCCTTTAAGAGGAAATTATTGTAAAATAATATTAGGGAATTGCATTTGAAGCATTTTCTTAATGTACATTCTACATAGTTACATACGTTGAAAAAAGATTTAGGACTTTAAAGTTCAAACTATCTTCTAGTAATAGAAAATGTCTAACTTTGATTATTTATAACTCACAATGTCATGTTTTGTTAACCACTTCCCGACCGCCCACTGTAGATAAACGTCGGCGCTGCCTGGGCTCTGTGCAGCGCGGACGTTTAAAAACGGTGGGTGGTCTCGCAGTGCTCAGGACCCCCAGGGTCCTGCAAGCGCTGTGAGAGCGGTGCAGAGCGTTAGCTCTGACAGGGAACATCATCGGGACCTGATTAGATCAGGTCCCAGTGATGTTAACCCTTTGCTGTCTTCTATATGCCGCGATCTATAGTGATCGCGGCATATAGAAGACAGCAGGAGGAGAGGGGGTCGTCCACTTACCTCTCCGACGACCCCTTGATTCCTTTCAGGACCTGGCGTTGCTATGGCAGCTGGAGGTCACATGACCGCCTCCAGCTCTGCCATATATGGTGTCCTTCCTGTCTGGCTTCAGCCTGTAGCTGATGCCAGACAGGAGACTGTGAAACAGTCAGTGAAGATCTCATATAATGTAATACATGTCTATTACATTACATGAGATCAGGGATCAGAAAAATAAAAATTAATGTCCCATACAGGGACTAAGTAAAAATGTAAAAAAAAATGTTTTGAAACTGTTAAAAAAAAAAATACAAAATAAATAAAAATACATAAATAAAATATTAAACCGATAAATCCATATATTTATGCAAAAATAAAAAAAGTACACATATTTGGTATTGCCGCGTCCGAAACAACCCGAGCTATAAAACTGTCACACTAATTAACTCCTTATGTGTACACCGTAATAAAAATAAATAAAAAACGGAGCAAAAAACTATGCTTTTTCCTCATATCGCCAAACAAAAAGTGGAAAAAAATGCGATCAAAAAGCAAAATGGAAATAGAAATGGTACCGCTGAAAACGTCATCTTGTTCCGCAAAAATCAAGCCGCTATACAGCTCCATCAGCCAAAAAATAAAAAAGTTATACCTCTCAGAATAAAGCAATGCAAAAAAAATATTTTTTCTATAAAATTGTTTTATTGTGTAAAAGCGCCAAAACATAAAAAAAATACTGTAAGTGTAGTATCGCTGTAAACGTACTGACCCGAAGAATAACGCTGCCTGATCACTTTTACCATACGCAGAACGGCATAAAAAAAAACCTCAATAAACAATTCCTGAATTGTTTGTTTTTGTTAATTTTACCTCCCAAAAAACGGAATAGAAAGCGATCAAAAAATGTCACGTACCCACAAATGGTACCAATAAAAATGTCAACTCGTCCCGCAAAAAACAAGCCATCACATGACTCTGTCGGCCAAAATATGGAAAAATTATAGCTCTCAAAATATGGCAATGCAAAAACTAGATTTTGCAAAAAAAAGCGTCTCTTAGTGTGTGACAGCTGTCAATCATAAAAACCCGATATAAATCTGGTATCTCTGTAATCGCACCGACCCGAAGAATAAAGTAATATATCACACTAGGAACGGCGTAAAAAATAAATAAAACCAATTCTTCACCTGCTACTGATTTGTTTATTATGTCTCCCAACGATCGCAGTAAGGCTCTGCTCACATTTATCCTGCGCTCTGCGCTGAGCACTTACCCCAGAGTTTCCGTGTAAATCTCTGAAATACGTGATTCAGACGGAACCCATGACGGAAGATTCCCTGTAATGAGGCAGATATAGGCCACTGTGGATGCCGTCTGGCCTGTGATCCCACGGTGTCATTTGTTTTAGGCGTGCATAAAAGTGCGGTTGGCCACAGTTTTGTGCACTTCTGAAAAAAAGGACACCGCTAAACAGAGGCCAGACGGAGTACAGAGTAACTCTGCTGCCTCATTACAGTGAATGGATCCCGCAGGGGTTTCATCTGAATTACATCACTTGGAAAATTAGATGGAAACCCCGATGTAAGTGCTCAGCCTAGAGCGCCGGATAAATGTTACGTAAAATGTTCCCAATAAAAGCTTCAACTCAGTCCTCAAAAAAAGCTAGTCCCCACTCAGGTCCGTCATCTGTTAAAAATATAAGGGACTTCCAAGTTACTGGTAGCAGAAAGGCTCTGGAAAAGCGAAATGGCCCTTGCCCCCCAAAAGAAATTAAAAAAATGTTGTGCTCCCAAATCCAAATGCCTATTCTACAATAATTTGTTCTCCAATTGTCAAATAGCACTCCGTCCCCCCCAGATCTCGCCATATGGCTGAGCGGTACGATACAGCCACATATGGGGTATTGCCACTTTTAGAAGAAATTGTGTGACACATTTCGGCACCATTTTTACCCATTGCCCTGTGTGAAAATGTAAAATCTGAGGGTAAAACATTTTTTTGTGGTAAAAATATAATTATGCTTTTTTCACTGCCCAATGGTATAAATTTAAAAATTAAAAAATACTCACTACTTCCCTAGATGAATTCCTTGAGAGGTGTAGTTTACAAAATGGTGTCACTTGTGGGGGGTTTCCACTGTTTAGGCCCATCAGGGGCTCCCCAAATGCAACATGGCGTCCGCTAATTATTCAAACAAATTTTACATTCAAAAAGTCAAATGGCGCTCCTTCCCTTCCGAGCCCTGCCGTGCGCCCAAACAGTGGTTTGCCTCCACATATGGGGTATCGGCGTGTTCAGGAGAAATTGCACAACAAATTTCATGGTGCAATTTATCCTATTACCCTTATGATAATGCAAAATTAAGGGATGAAAAACGTTTTTGTGGGAAAAATGTGAAAATTTTATTTTTACAGCTCAATATTATAAACTTCTGTGAAGCAGCTGGGGGTTCAAGGTGCTCACCACACATCTAGATATGTTCCCTAAGGGGTCTAGTTTCCAAAATGGTGTCACTTGTGGGGGGTTTCCACTGTTTAGTCACATCAGGAGCTCTCCAAACGCAACATGGTGTCTGCTAATTATTCAGACAAATTTTACATTCAAAAAGTCTAATGGCGCTCCTTCCTTTCCGAGCCCTGCCGTGCGCCCAAACAGTGGTTTTCCCTCACATATGGGGTATCAGCACGCTCAAGAGAAATTGCACAAAAAATTTTGGGGTCCATTTTTTCCTGTTACCCCTGTGAAAATAAAAAAAATTGGGTCTAAAGTAACATTTTTGTGAAAAAAGTTAAATGTTAATTTTTTTCTTCCACATTCCAAAAATTCCTGTGAAGCACCTGAAGGGTTAATAAAGTTCTTCAATGTGGTTTTGAGCACCTTGAGGGGTGCAGTTTTTAGAACGGTGTCACTTTTGGGTATTTTCTGTCATAAAGACCCCTCAAAGTGACTTCAAATATGATGTCCCTAAAAAAATGTTTTTGTAAATTTTGTTGGAAAAATGAGAAATCACTGGTCAACTTTTAACCCTTATAGCTCCCTAACAAAAAAAAATTTTGGTTCCAAAATTGTGCTGATGTAAAGTAGACATGTGGGAAATGTTATTTATTAAGTATTTTGTGTGACATATCTCTCTGATTTAAGGGCATGAAAATTCAAAGTTTGAAAATTGCAAAATTTTCAAAATTTCCCCAAATTTCCGATTTTTTCACAAATAAACGCATGTGATATCAAAGAAATTTTACCACTATCATGAAGTACAATATGTCACGAAAAAACAGTCTCAGAATCAGGGGAATACGTTGAAGCGTTCCAGAGTAATTACTTCATAAAGTGACAGTGGTCAGAATTGAAAAAATTGGCCCGGTCACGAAGGCAAAAACAGGCTCTGGTGCGAAGTGGTTAAAGTATGCAGACCTTTTTTTAATTCTGCTATAGTGTCTGCCATTACTACCTCTTGTGGTCGTCATTCCACAGTCTGACTGCTCTAACTGTAAAGAACCCTTTCCTATTTACCTGGCAGAATTAGTCATCAGAAGCACATAACCTGGAAATATGCAGTGATTATACACTACGCATTATAAAAGTGTTTAATGTGCTACTTACTACCATGTTTTAGCTAAAATACAAGACATACTTGTAAGGAGAGATGATAAAGTTAATGGGGGATGACATAAATGTATTGAGGAACTCTATATAACATAAAAAGGGAAGAATGGCCGGCACATCTATTCTTAGCTGTATTGTAACTACTCTTTTAAAAATGGTTACAGCCGTTATAGGGTTTTTTCACCCCATAGGAAACTTTCAGCAAGTAGTACGGCTTCCGGAATAGCGGAGTGTGCAGTACATACAATGTTAGGATTCGGCTCTGCTTGCCGGTTGGAGCTGTTGTCACCTCACTGCAGAAATGTGAATTGCGCTAAATTGTGGTCATATTCTGACTAAATTGTCATTGAGAGAAGATGATGAGAATCTATTCAGCGTGTAACTGCAACTGTGGAAATCCCATACTTACAGTTACATAATAAAGCGATGGAAAGCCGCTTTAACAGCTGCAGTCGGCCGGTGTAAATGCACCTTTCTCCTGCTCAGGATCATTGTTGAAGTCAGGATCTAGTAAAGATAACAGCCCATAGTCTGCAATGTTTACTGACAATGAAATGACGTGGGAATGTGCACACGATAAGTATTTGCTGCAGACATTTCTGCACCAATAACATGTCTCTTGGCAGGAAAATTGCCTTGATATTGCTGCGTTTAAGAGATTTTTTCCCGTTCTTTAGAAAGTGTGAAAAACGCAAAAATACTGAAAGAATAAGACGCTGCAGACATGAAACTGCTTCAAATCTGCAAGGGAAAATAAGCTGCTTTTCCATGAGATTTCAGACATCTCTTTCACTTTTCTGGTACTATCAAAAATAGAGTTTTTGGGATCATGGAGCTCTGTATTACAAATATGTCCATCCCTCCAGTTGAAAGAAATTAACATTTTCATGGAGGGAAAATTTATATTTTACATTATGTCAATTCAGTTTTGTCTGTCAACAATAAAGTGAAGTTTGCGGCAATTTTTATTTAAAAAATGCGATGAAAATATTTCCCATTCACCACTCACTGGGTGGGCCTGTGTGCTCCCAAATGCCAGGGCTGAGTTTCCGTTCCAGTCCGGCCCTGTATATGTATACAATGTCTATATTTGTTCTGTGTGTGTGCAATGTGATCTATATGTGATCTCTGTGTGCGACGCAGCACATGTGTCATGTGATCTATGTGTGCGACTTAGTACGTGTGTGTTGTGATCTGTATATACAATGTGATCTGTGTGTGTGTGACATGGTCCATGTATGTGATATGATATATGTATTAGGAAAAACGATGATCCAGCTCCACAGACTTCAATAGTAATAACAAATGTCTTTTATTTGGAATTTTTTAAAAATATTCAGATGGCGATAATGTAACTCCAGCTGGTAGAAGAACGATACTAGAAGGGCAATACAGGGGCACCAAGGAGGGGTGCGCTACCAGACAATGTGGTCTATATGTGATCTATGAGTGCGACGCAGTCCATCTGTGTGATTGTGATCTACAGGTGCTTCTCACCATAGGCGAATTATAATGAGGGCAATCTGGGCTATCGCCCATGGCCCGAGGCTCCGGAGGGGCCCATGGCCAGATTGCCCTCATTATAATGTTTTGTGCACTGCTGTAATCAAATATCCGGGGCCTTCTTGGCCTGAGCACCGGATCTCCTGTGACTCCGGTGCTGACCAGAGGAGGGCTGCGCCGGTCCCCAACCAACTGTTGAGGGGCCTGCTGTCTTATCAGCCACCGGCCGAAACTGTACTTCTACACGCTGCTGTGCCACGCCGACGGCATCATGGTATAGCAGACGCAGCAGCGTGACACACTATGCTTTGCGCGGTCGTGTCTGCGAGCCTCCATGTTACGGAGCGCGGGAGACTTGAATAACATGATCCCAACCAGGAGTGTGGGCTGGACCGGACCTGAACAGAGGCAAGCTGCTCAGCAGGTGAGCGCTATGTGTCTGGATGCTCCAATCAAGGGATGTAAAAGCTGGGATAATGTATTTGTATGTATCTGAGGTTGTATATATGTGAATATATCTATGTATGTTGAATTGTGTGTATGTATTTGTAGATGTATATGTGTGTGTGTCTATATGTATATATGACACACACACACACACACACACACAATGCAGAATTGTAAGTAAGCTGAGCAGGGATGGTGAGTGTCATGCATGTGTGACAGTGTCTGTGTGTATATCTATGTATGTGTGATATGTCTGTTTATATGTATTTTTGTGTACATCTTCAAATCTGCTTGTCCGTATGTGTCTTTGTATATGTTTGTGTGTGCACATTTTTGCGACCCGTAATGTGCAACTCTGCATGTGTATCCATGACTGTGTGTGACTGCATGTGCATGACTGTATGGGTGCGCGTGACTGTGTGTGACTGCGTGTGTGTACAAGATTGCATGTGCATGCCTGCTGGTGTCTGCATGTGTATGTGACTGCATGCGCATGCCTGCTGTTGCCTGACTGCGTGTGTGTACAAGACTGCGTGTATGTGTACTGTATCTAGGGAGCTATGTGCAGCCTCATACTGGATATAGGGAGCTACGTGCGGTCTCATACTGGATATAGGAAGCTACGTGTGGCCTCTTACTGTATCTTGGGGGCTACGTGCGGCCTCGTACTGTATCTAGGGGGCTACGTGCGGCCTCGTACTGTATCTAGGGGGCTACGTGCGGCCTCGTACTGTATCTAGGGGGCTATATAGGGGATGTTCACATACTTAATTGTGCTCAATATTAAGTCATATAAATAATGTAAAATTGGTGATGTGTGCAATACTTATTTTAACCGCTGTGTATATATATTCCTTAACAATGGGAAAGATTTATTAGGCTAAATAGCTAAACTTGTAAGTGGCTCTGTCACCAAATTTCACTATACAAACTGAATACATTAGTACATGGATCTGTGAGACCTGATAAGACTGGCATATTAGGTTTGAAAATCCATGTCCTAATTGTTGTATAATCATCATACTGAAATGAGCATTTTATGAGGCCAGCTGAAAGGTGAGCGGTCATTAGTCCTAATGTATTCAGTCTCCACCTGCCCAGTCTGACTGACAGCTGAAGCTTGTGCTGAGCATTGTGAGATCTCAGCAGTAGGAGGGACACTGAGGAGCTGTTTTTCAGTCTAGGTGGGTAGAAAATTAGTGAAACTTACAGAAAGGATTATAATAGCCATTCTGATGTGGATTCTCAAAGTGAATACATTATCCTTATTAGATCTGAGAGATATGTAGTAATGATTGCAGTTTGTATTGTGAAATCTGATGACAGATCAGCTGTTAATTTAACCAAAAACTGTCGTTCAGGCCTTGGATACTGTATCTAGTCTTGGGCTACAGGGCTAAAAATCTGGGTTTTATCTCTGGTGCTAGGAACGCATTGTGAACCAAGCCTAACTTATAGGAGGAGAAGAAATAGAACAGATTATAAATCCTGAATATGATGAGAAAAGACTGTTTTGTTAGTATTATTATCACTTGTACATTGGCTGCAAAAAATGTCAATATTATCTTCCTTTTTTCTTATTATTCCTGAAGCATTGAAAGAGAACAGTTCAGAAGTAGTCCAACCTTTCCTTATGGGTTGTGGAACAAAAGAACCAAAAATCACTCAGCTTTGTCTTGCTGCCATCCAGAGGCTAATGTCACATGAAGTGGTGTCAGAGGTAAGGGGATTAGACTATTGGAGTCCTTTCCTTCACCATAAGTCTATGTCTGTCATACAGTGTATTAACCCGTCAGCATTAGTAGGACGTATTATTGGTGTATTCATTTTGTACACAGTTGTTGGTTTTTCTATTTATTTGTGTGTCTTATGCAATTCAGTTTACTTTGTGTGAAAAGGCTGATTTATAATACCTTGATGTTAACACAATATATATGTAACGCCAATATCACTAGCGTCATTAAAGTGCTTTAGGAAGCACTACACAGAGACAAACTAGGGAAGTAATTAGCTCCTGTGTTCAGTGGTGTCCTGTTTCCGGACCTGCAGGGGTGAGGACTGTGCAGCTGTGACCTGCAGGGGTGAGGACTGTGCAGCTGTGACCTGCAGGGGTGAGGACTGTGCAGCTGTGACCTGCAGGGGTGAGGACTGTGCAGCTGTGACCTGCAGGGGTGAGGACTGTGCAGCTGTGACCTGCAGGGGTGAGGACTGTGCAGCTGTGACCTGCAGGGGTGAGGACTGTGCAGCTGTGACCTGCAGGGGTGAGGACTGTGCAGCTGTGACCTGCAGGGGTGAGGACTGTGCAGCTGTAGTGATGTGCAGGTTCACCTTCCTCTCCTGCCATGTCCTGTTCACACCCCTTAATCCATACAGCATTTTAATACATTTCTCTTTTAAAGCTCTGTTCTTTTGTTTCCAAAGGCTGCTGCTGGTAATATCATCAATATGCTATGGCAGCTGATGGAAAATGGACTGGAAGAATTAAAGCTTCTACAGACCGTTTTGGTGCTTCTAACAACTTACACGGTGGTTCACGATGATGCTTTATCAAAGGTAAGTGTGCTGTACAAATTGATTTATGCTATCCTGTACATTTATTTTATGTATTTATTCAATTATATATTTATTAATGCCTATAAATTACGGAAATATAGTTGCAAAAAAGATTTATCAGCACTGTTCTCTTTATGAGCAGCAGAGATTCTGATAATAAAGCGGAGCACCAACATTATGTATGGTGAATGTGATAGCAATGTGGCAGTGCCGTCACAAACAGAGGTTTTTATAGAAAAGATGAAATGGGGATATTCTACTTTCACGTTCCGGCCACCCATTCGTGACCCGTTCCGTCTGAACCTGAAAGTCTGGATTTGAACATGCCTCCGACACAGAATTGTTCAGCGTTTTATCCAGAAAACTCGGGACAATTTGTTTCTCGTGTGTTATGCTAATGCAATCTGTTTTTTTACAGCAGCAGCGATTAATCACTTATAAAACCATTTACAGTTTCCTACTTTACAGAAATTAATTGTAAAAATTGAATTATATACTGTGGCTACGTATGGCATCCAATTTCATTTTATTTATTTATTTATTTTTTTTAACGTACCCATAGACTTAAATGTTTTTTTTAGCAGACCGAAAATATAGTGGTGTGAACTAGCCCTTAGTCTCAGGGAGGCACTTTGTACTCCAGCTGGCATCTTTTGCAGCAGCATACCTCTTTTTTTGGGCAGGCACAATCGCATGGTAGATTACACCTTTGTGTCCAGTTAAAGGGTCATTCACTACCGGAATGGAGTCCAGACGGAGTAAAAAGTGACTGCTTTTTGAAGTTTTTCAGAGCTCTTACTACTGAAGCCATGATGTGCGTTTTCTTGAGATTTGCCAAAGGTCCATTGTTGCCATTGGATGTGATTTAGAGATAAATGTCCCTGCGGGCAGCATCGATTGGCCTCAGTGGTCACTATTGTCATACATTTGAAACCTAGAGGTTTAGGGCACCCAAGAAACCTGAAGGAAAGTGACCAGAATAGAAAAGTTTATGATTTTTATATTTTGGACACCTGCAATCTTCTTTTAAGGCTTAGTGGTAGTCTTTTTCCCTCTTTCTTGCAATTAATATGATTTCTTCATCGATATATTTTGCAGGCAATCGTTCTCTGCTTCAGACTGCACTTCACAAAAGACAACATAACGAACAACACGGCTGCAGCGACGGTGCGGCAGGTAGTCACCGTGGTGTTTGAGAGGATGGTAGCTGAAGATGAAAGGCACAAAGGTAAACCTGGGCTATACGTATTGATCCGGTACATGCTTCATAGCATTTATCCCTGCTAGATGAGTTCCTAATATGCTGTACATTTATACTACATACGGATGTGTTTTTCTTTGTAAAGGTGTCCTGATCTTCAGTTTTCCGTCAAGTTTTGGGTCCTGGGAGCTCAACTTCACAAAAGAGAATTTACTATGTAAGCTCGTCATTAGTGCTGCATGTGAAGGGGGCTGGCTGACTGGGTCAGTATAGCTGCAAAGCCAACCCCATTCTCATTCACAGCTGTTGCATAGACAAAGAAAGGGTCTGGCTTGGCTATTAAATGAACCAGGTTTCCATTCTCCTTCCCACATAGCACTGATGATGTGCTGACACAAAATTATTTTCCGGTGTCCAGAACAAACCAGAAGTTTTTCTGCTGGAACCGAGCTAATATGTGAAATTTGAGACATCTTCGAACTAATACTGTATGAGAAAGTTATATTTATATAAATGCACCTAAAGGTAATGTTTTTGAAGTGGACAGACCCTTTAATGAATCTAACCATATTGGCCAGTATTTTTTGGCCAGGGTTTACGCTGGTCCCAATGGATTCTCTCACTCTCCCTATCTAAAAATTGTGGCCGCTAAAGAGAATATGTCACCAGGTTTTTAACATCTGATCAAAATATGGAGACAGAGACCCTGATTCCAGAAATGTGCCTCACTTACTGGGCTGCTTGCTGTAGTTTTCAAAAGTTCTTGTTTTATCAGTTGGAGATTATCACTAGCTGGCTAGTAAATCGTCTGCCAGGTAGTCCTCCATATTCATGAGTTCTGTATGACCTTGACCCCAGTAACCTGTCAATCAGTGGTGTGGACGGAGTTATGCTGAGCTAAATCAGCAGCAGATTAATCAGTGATTTTATCAAACTGCAGCAAGCAGCCCAGTATGTGACACATCACTGGAATCAGCCTCTACATCATGCTGCTTGAAATGGAGTTGCAAAAACCTGGTGACTGATTCTTACATACCGTAGTCTAAATGTTCAATGGAAAATTATATTGTGGTACCATGTTAGTCAGAAAAAGTAAATACTTTTATGCCCAAAGATGACAAAAGTATTGTCGGAGTGCTACCTTTATTGGCTAACCAGAACAAAATATATATTTACAAGCTTTCAGAGCATTGGGGCTCCTTCAGGCAGGTTCAGGCATAAAAGAGTTTACATCCATTGTAGTCCAAATGTAAATCAATACCATGAAGGTTTTCTCAAAGGGATTGTTCCTCAATTACATGTCACGTTTCTCTGCTAGATCATACAAAACAATTCTTTTGCTTAGAACTATTATTTTTTTTTAAGAGCCCATCTTTATATATCAGTGTTACATACTTGTGATGGCACCCTTGGATCTCTCGTGATTCCCTGTCAGAACATCCACCTAATGTATCAAGCAGTCATGGACACGTTTGGCCACTCGATCAGTCTTTCTTGTGTACGGAAGGCAGATTGATTCTTGCTATTGTGCAGGCCAGCCAATAAGAAACTGAACACGGTAAGAAGCACTGGACACATCAAGAGAACATTGTGAGGAAAATCAAAAGAACCAGGGGGTGCCATAGCAAGTATGTGACAGCAGTTTCTAGAGGGAACATTTCTGCTTGTGGAGAGTGGCATGCATGACATGCCTATGTAAGGAGACTTATAGGCCATGCGTTGCTCTTCTAGGAAATTATATATGCAAGAGGACTTGAACTCTAGTGCCACCTATTGGAAGTAGCAAATCTAAAAGTTAATATTGACCCTTAAACAACCCTTGCTACATGACTTACCATAAAAGACAAACCAAAATCTCAATATGCAGACATTTGTTGCACTGAGGAGGGGCAACACTCCGAAACATGTGTCTGCAAATTGAGATTCTGGTTCTTTTATCCTAAGTCATATGACAAGGCTCGTTTAAGGGTCGATAATGACTTTCAGGATTGCTATTTCCAATAGGTAGCGCTAGAGTTCTAGTCCTCTACTTCTCTGAAGAGGCAATTTGCATGGCATGGGGTATTTTTTTATATTATTCTGATTGTAAAATGGGCATGTTTTGTCTGATTAATCAGAGATCCCCTTCAATATTTAGAAATGTAATGAAAATAAAATTGTAGGAAGCAGAAGTGAAAAGCCCTTCTTGGACTTTTCTTTTGGCTGACCTTACTGTTTACTTGAGTCAATACATGAATGTCTCCTCACCAAGGGGCAAGCCAAGGTTAACTATCCACTAATGGATCTACAAATATATGGCAGTTTATTTGAGGATTGTGCGACTGTGTTCATTCCTATGTGTCATGTGATGTATTAGTTGGTTCTCTTTAATACTATCCAGATGCTACTTTGCCTGTTAATATTTTTAAAAAAATGGGGTCATTCCAGTAAAACATCAATGCTTAATAGATATCTTGGAACATTAAAATCTATCACTTTATGATATGCAGATGTTGTGGAGCCGCCCGTGCCTGTCACTGGGAACAGTAATCGGAGATCTGTCAGCACTTTGAAGCCATGTGCTAAAGATGCGTATATGCTCTTTCAGGTAATCCTTCTAGTCATGTAGATGTAAGTCACACAAGCATATATTCTGTTATCCCAGAGAATCGGTTTAATAGTGTGCCCAAAATATTCTCCATCTCCTCCATTCTGTTAGTCTGTGATAATTGGACTGCACTTAGATGTCATCCAAGTGCAGTCCAATGTTTTCTGCGCACTCATTAACTTGCATGGCTGAGTGCGATCCGAATATTGGATCAAACTCAGCATGCTGTGATTTTTCTCCTCAGTCCAGCTCTATTCAAGGAAAAAATCAGACGTGCACAACCTCATAGACTAACATTGGTCAGAGTGCGATCTGATGTTTTGACTAATAGTATGGTCATCTACACGAGCCCTAAAGATGAGTGGTGCAGCTTTCAACGGTGTTTCCTAGAGTTTTGCTTTATTGATTATTGTTATTTAATAATCCTATTAATGGTTTCCCCTGACTTCCTTAGGATTTGTGTCAGCTGGTTAATGCTGATGCTCCCTACTGGCTGGTAGGAATGACAGAAATGACAAGGACGTTTGGCTTGGAACTTCTGGAATCGGTCCTTAATGACTTTCCACAAGTTTTCTTGCAGGTAATTACAGCTGTTGCTTCATGTCTGAAACTGTGAGGTGGGTAATAAGTTTATAGAGAAAAGTCTAATACTATGTTTGCTTTTGCTAATTCCACTTTTTTATTTTTTTTTATTTTACAGCATCAAGAATTTAGTTTCCTATTGAAAGAACGCGTGTGTCCTCTTGTGATCAAGCTCTTTTCGCCAAATATTAAATTCCGCCAAGGCTCCAGTAGTAATTCTTCTCCTGCTCCTGTTGAGAAACCCTACTTTCCTATATGTATGAGACTGCTCCGAGTTGTATCTGTACTTATTAAGCAATTTTATGGCCTTTTGGTAAGGCAATACATTTATTTTACATTTTCTGGGGTGCTTTAGTGCATGTTCTAGAATTATTTTATCTTTTTTCAAAGTGCTGAGCTCAGGAGGCAGATTTGATCAGCTTCTGTATGAAGGAGCACACGGAACAATGTATGGGCTACATAGAAAGTCTATAATCCCCCAGACCGTTTTCTGCATTTGCTCCTGCAGGAGGCGAGCTCTTCTGCCTGTGTACCGTACTTTTCTAAAAGTCTTTTGAGCTATCGTTGGGGGCTCCGGAACCCAGATCCCCATCAATCCGCATGGTGTCACACTTAAGGGTGTGTTACAGCAAACTAAATATACAAATTGCCTCTTCGGAGAGAAAGAGGACTTGAACTCTAGCTCCACCTATTGGAAGTAGCAATTCTAAAAGTCAATATCAACTCTTTAACAAGCCTTGCCATATGACTTAAGATAAAATCAAACCAGAATCTCAGTTTGCAGACTGTTTTGCAGTGTTGCCTCTCATCAGTGCAAAGTAAGAGATCTGATTTGGCTGGGTGAGAGGCTTAAGACTAGGACCCAAGGGGTAAGATTTCTCCTTATGGAGAGTGAAATGCCAGAGTGAGGAGACTTATACGCCATGCATGCTCCTCTGGGAAATTAAATGTGCAAATTGCCTCTTCAGAGAGGAAGAGGACTTGAACTCTAGTACCACCTATTGGAAGGATACACCCCTGTCTAAACATGTCAATACTATGCATGAGGGCAAAGTTTATTCGGTCAGATTCATAGGTATTGATAAGGTCAAGTTTCCACTGAGAGGTGGTAATTGGGATAAGGCTCTACTTCAGAGAGAGGCCAAATGGATACATTATCTACGTACGCTGGCACCTAGTGGACTGAATGAACAAATCTCGTATAAATGTTTCCTATTGGTTGAGGGACCATCTAGGGAAAGGAGTGTAGGGACAACCGACGTTGAGTGGGGGCGCCACTGCGCAGGTCTAGGGTGCCAACCTCCGCTGCCAGGTAGGGATTGGGGCCTAGGGCCAGTGTAGAAAGGATCATATGTGCCATGCTGTATCCCTTTGGACTTTTTATGGGGCCATGTTTTTTTCTCACCAGGGTTTCTCATTTTTAATATACCTCCAGTAA
Organism: Phyllobates terribilis; assembly: GCF_046119375.1. Classification (NCBI taxonomy): domain Eukaryota; kingdom Metazoa; phylum Chordata; class Amphibia; order Anura; family Dendrobatidae; genus Phyllobates; species Phyllobates terribilis. The sequence continues at coordinate 310,427,517 of NW_027362764.1, forward strand.
CGTATCATCTATTAATCTTTTCTATCCCGTACTTCAGATGCTGACCTTTGGTTTGGCCCTTTGGACAATGTTCCAAATGGTTTTAGTGGACAAATGCGTGTTTGTCTTAGCCTCCTACTCATGCCTACCTAGTTATTTGGTTATAATAAGCCCTATGGTGGGAAGCCATGCTTAACCCTTAAGGGGTGGGACGATGGATATTTCCTTTTCTAAAAAGTTGAATTATTATAAATCATCTGGTCCCATTGTTTGATATATTGCTGCAGGTTTGTAGTGGTGATTATATATCTGTAAATGCAGGAGAGGAGGGGTATTGTACCTCCCAGTCTGTGTGTGTGAGAGAGTGGTTTTTGTTGTCCCTCCCTCCCCGGCCACCGCTGTCTGGAGTCCGGTTCTGGCTGGTTTTGTAGCGCTAGTGTGCTTTGCGATGCACTTCATTTCTATATGCATGCATTCCATTTACCGGAAACAGGAAGGACGTCACCAGATGTGACGTTGGCGGGATTCCATATGCGTTCCACCCGATGGTTTGCGTTCCAGATACCGGATAAACTAGCCCACGTGACCGAAAGTGACGTAGCGGCGTGTCGGTTAGCGCGGCAGTTTAAAGGAGTCACGGTGTAGGAAGTGACAGGTGGAACCCTGGGTCTTTTGAAAGGAGGATAAGGGCTGTTTGAAATGGTGGAGACCCTCAGCCCCTTTTTTCAGTCTCCCCTAATGAATCTACTTTAGGAGGAAACGCGTTGGGAGCAGGATACCTCCAGAATGTTTTGGTCATGTATTTGAGGATGACATTACACCAGGATGAATCAAGCCATGATGCACTTTAGGATTGGGTAAGATTGTTTCATTTTGCTTGATATAACAACAACCCGAAGGATTCCTTCAGTGGGGTTTTGCTGATTTTCCCTGACATAGTCCACGGTACCTATTTGAATAGAGGTCATGTGGGATTTTACTGTATAATCCATGGTACCTTCTGCGTTTAAAGGGCATATGGGAGTTTATTGTATACCTATTTTTTGAGCGCACACATGGTATCCCTTTATGATTGGTATGTAATATATATTTAAAAAAAGGCCAACTAATATTGGCAAGGATAGTGTCTAAATCCCATGATCAGGATGAGTTGAGGTTGATTTATTTCTAGGCCGTATACACTTGGCATTTGATATGTTGAGGTGTGGTTCGCATGTATATACTATCATAGTTTATTGAGAATAATTCAAAAGACCCAGGGTTCACTATTTGGCCCATTATGGTTTTTTAACTTGGAAAAAAAAAAAATGTTCAATATATATCTAATAAATGTTATATTTTAACTATCTTGCTTAAAAATCTAAATAAAAAACTAGCCTCCTCCACCCCTTAATAACCAGCCATCTCACACCTCATTTCCCCGTCGCCCAGACCAGCTCAATGAGTTGTTATGGAGGAGGGGGAAAAGTGTAACTATAGTCATGAGTAGTCACCGATAAATGTAATTATTTTACATAGCAAAGCAATATAGTTTTAAATGCTATGATTTAAAAAAAACTGGCCTCCTCCACCCCTTAATAGCTAGCCATCACACACCTTATTTCCCCGTCGCCCAGGACAGCTCAATGAGTTGTTATGGAAGAGGGGGGAAAGTGTAACTATAGTCACCGGTAAATATATTTATTTTACATAGCAAAGCAATATAGCTTTAAATGCTATGATTTAAAAAAAAAAAAAAAAAACCTGGCCTCCTTCCACCCCTTAATAGCCAGCCGTCTCACACCTTATTTCCCCATCATCCAGGTCAGCTCAATGAGTTTTTATGGAGGAAGGGGAAAAGTATAACTATAGTCACCGGTAAATATAATTATTTTACATAGCAAAGCAATATAGCTTTAAATGCTATGATTTTTTTAAAAAAAGCAACAAAAAAAAAACTGGCCTCCTCCACCCCTTAATAGCCAGCCATCACTCAGCTTATTACCCCGTCACCCAGGATAGCTCAATGAGTTGTTATGGAGGAGGGGGAAAAGGGTAATTATAGTCACCGGTAAATATAATTATTTTACATTGCAAAGCAATATAGCTTTAAATGCAATGATTTAAAAACTAAAAAAAAAAAAAAAAACTGGCCTCTTCCACCCCTTAACAGCCAGCCATATCACACCTTATTTTCCAGTCGCCCAGACCAGCTCAATGAGTTGTTATGGAGGAGGGGGAAAAGTGTAACTATAGTCACCGGTAGTCACCGGTAAATATAATTATTTTACATAGCAAAGCAATATAGCTTTAAATGCTATGATTTAAAAAAAAAAACACCAAAAAAAAACTGGCCTCATCCACCCCTTAGTAGCCAGCCATCACTCACCTTATTTCCCCGTCACCCAGGATAACTCAATGAGTTGTTATGGAGGAAAGGGAAAAGGGTAATTATAGTCGCCGGCAAATATAATTATCTTACATAGCAAAGCAATATAGCTTTAAATGCTATGATTTAAAAACTAAAAAAAAAAAAATGGCCTCCTCCACCCCTTAACAGCCAGCCATCTCACACCTTATTTCCCCATCGCCCAGGACAGCTGAATGAGTTGTTATGGAGGAGGGGGAAAAGTGTAACTATAGTCACTGGTAGTCACCGGTAAATATAATTATTTTACATAGCAAAGCAATATAGCTTTATATGCTATGATTTAAAAACTAAAAAAAAAAAACTGGCCTCCTCCACCCCTTAATAGCCAGCCATCTCATACCTTATTTCCCCGTCATCCAAGTCAGCTCAATGAGTTGTTATGGAGAAGGGGGAAAAGTATAACTATAGTCACCGGTAGTCACTGGTAAATATAATTATTTTACATAGCAAAGCAATATAGCTTTAAATGCTATGATTTAAAAAAAAACACCAAAAAAAAAACTGGCCTCATCCACCCCTTAGTAGCCAGCCATCACTCACCTTCTTTCCCCGTCACCCAGGATAACTCAATGAGTTGTTATGGAGGAGGGGGGAAAGGGTAATTATAGTCACTGGCAAATATAATTATTTTACATAGCAAAGCAACATAGCTTTAAATGCTATGATTTAAAACCTAAAAAAAAAAATGGCCTCCTCCACCCCTTAACAGCCAGCCATCTCACACCTTATTTCCCCGTCGCCCAGACCAGCTCAATGAGTTGTTATGGAGGAGGGGGAAAAGTGTAACTATAGTCATGAGTAGTCACCGATAAATAAAATTATTTTACATAGCAAAGCAATATAGTTTTAAATGCTATGATTTAAAAAAAACTGGCCTCCTTCCACCCCTTAATAGCCAGCCATCTCACACCTTATTTCCCCGTCACCCAGAACAGCTCAAGGAGTTGTTATGGAGGAGGGGGAAAAGGGTAATTATAGTCACCGGTAAATATAATTATTTTACATAGCAAAGTAATATAGCTTTATATGCTATGATTTAAAAACTAAAAAAAAAAAAAAAAAAAAAAAAAAAAACTGGCCTCTTCCACCCCTTAATAGCCAGCCATCACTCACCTTATTTCCCCGTCGCCCAGGACAGCTAAATGAGTTGTTATCGAGGAGGGGGAAAAGTGTAACTATAGTCACCGGTAAATATAATTATTTTACACAGCAAAGCAATATAGCTTTAATTGCTATGATTTAAAAAAAAAAAACTGGCCTCCTCCACCCCTTAATAGCCAGCCATCACTCACCTTATTTCCCCGTCACCCAGGACAGCTCAATGAGTTGTAATGGAGGAGGGGGAAAAGTGTCACTATAGTCAACGGTAGTCACCGGTAAATATAATTATTTTACATAGCAAAGCAATATAGCTTTACATGCTATGATTAAAAAAAAGCAAAAAAACTTGCCTCCTCCACCCCTTAATAGCCAGCCATCACTCACCTTATTTCCCCGTCACCCAGGACAGCTCAATGAGTTGTTATGGAGGAGGGGGAAAAGGGTAATTATAGTCACCGGTAGTCACCGGTAAATATAATTATTTTACATAGCAAAGCAATATAGCTTTAAGTGCTATGATTAAAAAAAAAAAAAAAAACTGGCCTCCTTCCACCCCTTAATAGCCAGCCATCTCACACCTTATTTCCCCGTCACCCAGAACAGCTCAATGAGTTGTTATGGAGGAGGGGGAAAAGGGTAATTATAGTCACCGGTAGTCACCGGTAAATATAATTATTTTGCATAGCAAAGCAATATAGCTTTAAATGCTATGATTTAAAAAAAAAAAAAACTGGCCTACTCCACCCCTTAATAGCTAGCCATCACACACCTTATTTACCCGTCACCCAGAACAGCTCAATGAGTTGTTATGGAGGAGGGGGAAAAGGGTGATTATAGTCACCGGTAGTCAACGGTAAATATAATTATTTTACATAGCAAAGCAATATAGCTTTAAGTGCTATGATTAAAAAAAAAAAAAAACTGGCCTACTTCCACCCCTTAATAGCCAGCCATCTCACACCTTATTTCCCTGTCACCCAGAACAGCTCAATGAGTTGTTATGGAGGAGGGGGAAAAGGGTAATTATAGTCACCGGTAGTCACCAGTAAATATAATTATTTTACATAGCAAAGCAATATAGCTTTAAATGATGTGATTTAAAAAAAAAAAAAAAACTGGCCTCCTTCCACCCCTTAATAGCCAGCCATCTCTCACCTTATTTCCCTGTCGCCCAGAACAGCTCAATGAGTTGTTATGGAGGAGGGGGGAAAGGGTAATTATAGTCACCGGTAGTCACCGGTAAATATAATTATTTTACATAGCAAAGTAATATAGCTTTAAATGCTATGATTAAAAAAAAAAAAAAAAAAAAACTGGCCTCCTTCCACCCCTTAATAGCTAGCCATCACACACCTTATTTCCCCGTCGCCCAGGACAGCTCAATGAGTTGTTATGGAGGAGGGGGGAAAGGGTAATTATAGTCACCGGTAGTCACCGGTAAATATAATTATTTTACATAGCAAAGCAATATAGCTTTAAATGCTATGATTTAAAAAAAAAAAAAAACTGGCCTCCTTCCACCCCTTAATAGCCACCCATCTCACACCTTATTTCCCCGTCACCCAGAACAGCTCAATGAGTTGTTATGGAGGAGGGGGGAAAGGGTAATTATAGTCACCGGTAGTCACCGGTAAATATAATTATTTTACATAGCAAAGCAATATAGCTTTAAATGCTATGATTTAAAAAAAAAAAAAAAACTGGCCTCCTTCCACCCCTTAATAGCCAGCCATCTCACACCTTATTTCCCAGTCACCCAGAACAGCTCAATGAGTTGTTATAGAGGAGGGGGAAAAGGGTAATTATAGTCACCGGTAGTCACCGGTAAATATAATTATTTTACATAGCAAAGCAATATAGCTTTAAATGCTATGATTAAAAAAAAAACAAAAAAACTGGCCTCCTTGCACCCCTTAATAGCCAGCCATCTCACACCTTATTTCCCCGTCACCCAGAACAGCTCAATGAGTTGTTATGGAGGAGGGGGAAAAGGGTAATTATAGTCACCGGTAGTCACCGGTAAATATAATTATTTTACATAGCAAAGCAATATAGCTTTAAATGCTATGATTTAAAAAAAAATAAATAAAAAAAAAAAAACTGGCCTCCTTCCACCCCTTAATAGCCAGCCATCTCACACATTATTTCCCGTCACGCAGAACAGCTCAATGAGTTGTTATGGAGGAGGGGGAAAAGTGTAACTATAGTCACTGGTAGTCACCGGTAAATATAATTATTTTACATAGCAAAGCAATATAGCTTTAAATGCAATGATTTAAAAAAAAAAAAACTGGCCACCTCCACCCCTTAATAGCCAGCCATCACACACCTTATTTCCCCGTCGCCCAGGACAGCTCAATGAGTTGTTATGGAGGAGTGGGGAAAGGGTAATTATAGTCACCGGTAGTCACCGGTAAATATAATTATTTTACATAGCAAAGCAATATAGCTTTAAATGCTATGATTTAAAAAAAAAAAAAAAAACTGGCCTCCTCCACCCCTTAATAGCCAGCCATCTCACACCTTATTTCCCCGTCGCCCAGGACAGCTCAATGAGTTGTTATGGAAGAGGGGGGAAAGTGTAACTATAGTCACCGGTAGTCACCAGTAAATATATTTATTTTACATAGCAAAGCAATATAGCTTTAAATGCTATGATTTAAAAAAAAAAAAAAACTGGCCTCCTTCCACCCCTTAATAGCCAGCCATCTCACACCTTATTTCCCAGTCACCCAGAACAGCTCAATGAGTTGTTATGGAGGAGGGGGAAAAGGGTAATTATAGTCACCGGTAGTCAGCGGTAAATATAATTATTTTACATAGCAAAGCAATATAGCTTTAAATGCTATGATTAAAAAAAAACAAAAAAACTGGCCTCCTTCCACCCCTTAATAGCTAGCCATCACACACCTTATTTCCCCGTCGCCCAGGACAGCTCAATGAGTTGTTATGGAAGAGGGGGGAAAGTGTAACTATAGTCACCGGTAGTCACCAGTAAATATATTTATTTTACATAGCAAAGCAATATAGCTTTAAATGCTATGATTTAAGAAAAAAAAAAAACTGGCCTCCTTCCACCCCTTAATAGCCAGCCATCTCACACCTTATTTCCCAGTCACCCAGAACAGCTCAATGAGTTGTTATGGAGGAGGGGGAAAAGGGTAATTATAGTCACCGGTAGTCAGCGGTAAATATAATTATTTTAAATAGCAAAGCAATATAGCTTTAAATGCTATGATTAAAGAAAACAAAAAAAACTGGCCTCCTTCCACCCCTTAATAACCAGCCATCTCACACCTTATTTCCCCGTCACCCAGAACAGCTCAATGAGTTGTTATGGAGGAGGGGGAAAAGGGTAATTATAGTCACCGGTAGTCACCGGTAAATATAATTATTTTACATAGCAAAGCAATATAGCTTTAAATGCTATGATTTAAAAAA